>NC_057724.1:14304765-14334669 GCF_004010195.1 Chiloscyllium plagiosum
CCACTGAAGTGTTCCCCAACTGGGGGGGAACCCTCCTGTCTGTTGATTGTTGTGCGGTGCCCATTCATCATATTGTCCAGCTATCACCATTGTTAACAGCTAACCCAAAAAAAAGGTTTTGTGATTTACATATGAAAGAAGTGAAACTATCACTGTATTCTAACAGATGAAAGACTTAAGAGACAATCAATTTTTCAATGTATAATTTCAGTTACATCACACTGTAAATTTTTGCTATAAATTCAAAATTTGCAGTGTGATGTAACTGAAATTATACATTGAAAAATTGATTGTCTGTTAAGCATATCATCTGTTAGAATACAGTGATAGTTTCACTTCTTTCATGTGTAAATCATAAAACCTTTTTTTTAAAGTTGCATTCTCGGGTTAGCTGTCCACTATCACCTGATGAAGGAGTGTCGCTCCGAAAGCTAGTGTGCTTCCAATTAAACCTGTTGGACTATAACCTGGTGTTGTGTGATTTTTAACTTTATTATGCAAAGAGATAGTAGTTGACTAGAAAATCCTCAACTCCATTTTCCAGCCTTTACCAATAAACTTTATTCCCTTTCTGGTTAAAGATCTAACTTTCCTAGCCATGAATGTACATAATGAATCAACCTCGACAGCCTTCTGCAATGAAGAATTCCACAGATTCGTTACCCCCAGCGAAGAAATTCCTCCTCATCCCTGTCTTAAACTGGTGATCCTTTATTCTGAGATTATGCTCTCTGGTGCTAGACTCTCCCACAAAACAGTCTCTCAGTAATTCCCCGAAGAATCTTGTATGTTTCTATAAGGTTGCTTCTTATTCTTCCAAACTCTAATGAGTATAGGCCCAACCTACTCAATATCTCCTTATAAAACGTCCCCTCCATACCCAGCATCAGCCCTAGTGAACCTTCTCTGGACTGCTCCTATACCAGTAAACCTTTCCTTAAACAAAGAGAGCAAACCATTCACAATATTCCAGCTATGGTCTGACCAGTACTTTGTATAGTTTTGGCAAGACCTGTCTATTTTATGGGAGAAAGTGAGGACTGCAGATGCTGGAGATCAGAGCTGAAAATGTGTTGCTGGAAAAGCGCAGCAGGTCAGGCAGCATGTAAGGAGCAGGAGAATCGACATTTCAGGCCCGAAACATCGATTCTCCTGCTCCTTGGATGCTGCCTGACCTGCTGTCTATTTTATATTCCATTCCTTTTGAATTAAAAATGCTTTTATGGAATTAAATTCAATTTGCCTTCCCTATTACCTGCTGAACTTGGATGCTAGCTTTTTGTGAGTTATGCATGAGGACGCCCAAATCCATCTGTGCTGCAGCTTTCTGCAGTCTTTTTCCATTCAAATATTATTCAGCTCCTCCAGTCATCCTGCAATGTGCCTAAAGTAGGAAATGTACTGCACTTTTTAATGTAGCAGAATGTTGTACACAAAAAATTATAGATTTCACAAAAGCAGTAAAATGCTACCAAATAGTGGCATAGATACAGTATGCAGAGAAAAATTCATAATTATTGAAGGCCATATTTCACTATTTGTACAGAACTTTGCTTCAGCTCATTTTTGGAATAAAGAGTCTGAAAGCTGAAATCCCTGACAGCAATGCTCAGTATCCTTTGAAATTTGTCTGAGAAATATAGATGTATGTTTCAAAAGCAAACAGAACTGTCAATCAAATGTCTCCAGATCCAAGGCTTCCATTCAGAATACTGGCAAATCAGCACTTAACACAAATCAATGTGTTGTCTCATTATGAAACATGTTACTTTAATGGACTGCTCACAAAAATAAAGTTGTTTAATTCAAAGATATCTCCCGACAACCTCCTTCCTAAAATCCAAAAACAAAATGTTTTTAACTCACTGAATTGATTCTCACCCTCCTCAACTCTTCTTGCCTCATTCCTTCTGAGGTCTCTTTCCTGCCTACATTTCTGATACTTCTGAGATTCTCTGTCCCTTTAACAGTTCCCAGTTTCCTGTCCCTAACCACGTCCTTTACACAAAGGACGTCCAGGCTATCCATTCCTCCATCGCCCCGCTAGGATGGCCTGAGAGCTGAAATAAAAACAGCAAGTGCCGGAGAATCTCAGCAGGCCCGGCAGCAACTGTGGAGAGAGGAACAGAGGTAATGTTTTGAGTCAAATAGACTGCTTCATCAGAACGCTGCTGGGGACTCTCCACTTCTTTGTTGAACAGGTCTAAATGGTTCCCATCCACCAATATCCTCCTCTGCCTGGCTGACGCAATTCTCACGTTGAATAACTTCTCCTTCAACTCCACTCCACCTCCACTTCCTTCAATAACCACATGGCTTCTAGTGATGCCTTCTCCTTTGTGGGATATGTAGGATATTCTTCGTTCTCATTCTACTCCACCTGCCTGACTTACTTCTCCATTATATCGATGCCCTTTCCTACCCTTCACCGAATCAGAGAAATTTATCAACCTTGCTTCTTAGTTTTCACCCTTCTCTTGCTTCACATTTTCTACATTGAGTCATCCCTTCTTTCAATTCTCCACTGCCATTCCAAAGAAACAGCTTTTAAATAATATTCATTCATCAGTCCACTGACTCCCTCAGGTATATTAACTCTACTTTCTCGTACCTTACACCCTGGAAAGACTTCTTTCATTCTCTCGGTTTCTTTGTTGTAGGAGTTCTGATGTTGCAATCTTCCAATAGCAAACTCAACTGAGGATTCCCACACCCATCCTGGTAGGGATGCCCTAAGCTAGAAGGCATTGGTTGAAGGTGAGAGGGGAAAGATTTAAAAGAGACCTGAGATGCAACATTTTCATGCAGAGAATGGTGTATGGAATGAGCTGCCAGAGGAGATGGTGGAGGCTGGTACAATCATAACATTTGAAAGGCATCTTAATGCATGAATAGGAAGGGTTTAGAGGGATATGTACCAAATGTTGGCAAGTGGAACTAGGTCACATTGGGATGGCTGGTTCGCGCAGACGTGTTGGACCAAAGGGTCTGTTTCCGTGCTGCATGACTCGATGACACTATGTCTCAGACCCTCAACGTAGCCATGGACATAGTCATGCATTCCCCCTCCCCCACCCCAACTTCCAGAGTCATGATAGTGTTCCTTTTGTCCTCACATTCCAGCCCAACAGTCTTTGCACGCCAGTTCTGAGGAAGGGGCTCCAGACCCGAAACATTAACTTCGATTTCTCTCCACACATGCTACCAGATCTGCTGAGCTTTTCCAGGAACTGCTGTTGTTGTTTCTGACTGAAAGCATCTGCAGTTCTTTTGGTCTTTACTTAGTCTTTGTACTGAACAAGTTATCCTCTGCCATTTCTACCAACTACAGCATGAAGTCAACATATAAAAAAAGAATTAAGCAATCTGAAGGGACCAATCCTTCAGCACTAACTTTGTTTACTCTTTGATCATCCTCAGCACACCTCCCTTTCCCATGGCGTTTTCTCACACAAGTGCAGGAGATGCAATACCTGCCTTTTTATCCCCCACTTCTCAAAATCTAAGGTCACAAGTATTTCGTTCAGTTGAAACTATCATTTGTGTATGTCTCTTTCAATTTAGCATATTGTCATATTACCTGCCGATAATGCAATCACATCTATAGAGGAGAAATCAGCCAGAGGCCGACTTGCAGTCCAGACTGGCAAAGGAGGGGCCAAAAAAATTAGAGGAGATGTATAGAGAAATGCAGAGTATGTGAAGGGATAGTGGTTCAGAAGGAGTAACTTTGTAAGGGAGGAACAAGATCATGAGAGATTTGAATGTATGGTTGCAAATTCTAAACTTAACACATTGCTGCAAGATTCTTTAAAACCTGCTGTCTAATCATCATTGAGCAAAAATAATTTCTCTCTACCTCATCTTAATATCATAGAAATTTAATCAAAAACTCTATAACTTTTTAACTTTAAGTCAGTGCAGCCCTTGTTATGTAATCTCTCATTATTTTGTCATTTAACCATAACATTGCACTCTCTCCAAGGCCAGTCAATCCTTCCAAAAGTATAGTGCAAAACTGCTCTTCTGAACTCGACCTGTGCTCTACCAGGGTCTTGTGTTGCTGAAGCACATGTTCTATTCCTTTTTATTGTAATGTCCTCTCGTCTGAAACAGCACGTTCACTCACCTTTTTAGTAATTTCCTGAACTGGTTCATGAAATGTTAATGATCAATGTACCTGGCCTCCTGAGTCTGGTTGGAGCTTGACTGCTTACAACTTTTCACAATTTCATGCCTTTCAGGTTCAAATTCTCCACCCAGAGGATTGCACCTTTTAAAGCAGCTTTAATTTGTAATTGTCCTCATGTTGTAGTGAAAAAAAGAGGGACTGCAAATCCTGGCATTGTTGTGTTTTGCCAACAACAGATTGATCAGATCAGAATGGTCTGGGATTAATAATGAGGATGTAAAACTAAGTAGATAGTAAGATTAATTGAGCAGAAAGGAAAATTGTTTCAACAATGCTTCAGAGGGAGATAATTGGATTATATTATTAAAGGCATGCTGTTGAAACAACAGGAAAATTAGATTTTTGAAATCCATTCCAGCTGGTTCAAGGTCAATTATAGCATCGATTACAGCCAGCTAAAATGAGAGACTAACCTGGGACCTCCATTGTCTGTCTGGTTCATTTACTTTATTAAGGCATCCCATAGAAAGACTCTTCTATCCAATTGTGCTGTGCAATGGCATAAAGGGTTTGCACAGATACAGTAAACCATCAACATTTCTGAAAGGTCACCAAACTGTTTCAACATAGAGACCGGCGTGAGTAAGGGGGAGAAAATCCAACTGTTTTAATGGCCTGTGATTGAGCAAGAGAGGAGTGAGTATGTTGAAGAAATATTGAGAACAAATCCGTGATCTCACCATCATTTCTACTGGTGCACACTGGAATTCTTGGGAAAAGAGGGGAAGTCCGGCCATGCAATTAATGACAACCCATCGGGAAAAATACCAATTTAGTGGTTAAATTCGAAAACCAGATGCCAAAATTTCAATCTTTCAACGCTGCCAAGAGAAAGGTAGATCCCACCGGTGTTGTCATCTCGATGGATGTGGTTATATTTACCACTGGCTCCAATAACAATCCACTCTATAGATCAAGTAAATGCTTAAGCCTCTCCAACCCTGAGATCAAACTGTAGAGCATTTAAAGCTATCTCCATGAAAAGATGCATGAATGCGCAAACCTGGTTCTCATCTACATGAAAGTAGACTGCATAACATTGTCAGTGAACAAAACCAATTGTATTCAGATCTGTACACAAAACAAGGTAAAACCACTTTTATCCTTTTCAGTTAAAAATGACCTTCCAAATAGTCAGCATGATCACCGTGACCTTTTGCAAATATGCCTGCACTTTCTCATGAAGGTTTGTTTTCGTCCTTAAATAAGCTGTTCGACTTCTTCAAAGAGACTTTGTTCAAGCTTGCACTTGAAGAATTTGTCATGCGACAAGCTGCAGTGTTATGGTGTTTACTTTTTGTTTAACAAATCTTGGCTGCTTCTGCTGAAGCAGCTTCTGCAGCAATTCACGTGGCTCGCCCATTTTAAGTGACACACTGGCCCTCAATGGGCTTCTCAAATTTATTACACACTTCAAGAAATAATTCTGCAGCCCACCTGAATGAAGTAGTGAATTCAATATGTAGTTCATTAGTGTCTTAGAAGGACTCTAATTTCGGAAAGGTCAATTAGTCATAGTCAAGTGATCAGTTAGCAACTGTGAGCAAAATACCTTTGACCACAAGTCTATTAGGAAGTGGTCAGCACGTAGCTTCCTCAAGACCGTGTAGGAAAAGGAGAAGGTGGATCCTGTCACATGGTTCCCTGAGGAGAATGTCAAAGTCATTTGACAGAATGTCTCATCACCAGAACTTTCCAACTAGTGCCAAACTATCACTTGCCTAGTGGTGAGAAGGGCACTGCCTGTGAGATAATTCAGACATGCCTGGATTATCTGTACCACCACAAGCTGCTCTCGAAGCAGCTGTGGGAGAGGGGTGAGGGTAGAGACTGTCACCCATCTCCTGCTGGAATGTGCCTTTGCAAAGGAAGTCTGGAGAGAGGTGAAGTGGGTTTTTTTTGTCAAAATTTGTCCTGAGCAGCTCCATGATGCAGGACTCTGTGCTCTGTGGGACATTCCCATGAGATGCATAGAGGGACAAACATTGACTGTGTCTGGAGGACCGGCAACTAGGTGAAAGTCACTCTTGTTGTCTTCCAGAGTTGACCATGTTGCAGACTGGCACATTCTGAGGTCCAGGATTACGTGTTGAGGGGTGCATTAAAGCTTGAGGCGACTGCCGGCAAGGCGCAGTGGGGAAAGACCACCATGTATCATCTTGCTGCCAAAGTACAATGGGAGTCTGTTCAGTTATCAGACCCTCCTGGAACTTCAAATGTATGTAAGTAGTTCTTGCACAAGTAAGAATTGCCTTGGGTTTGTGGTTTGTTTATAAGAACTGTCGGGAAAGTCAAACTCCAGTGTTTGTTTTTTTCTCCATATGCAAAGACTGTACAAAACTGAACTGCTCCGGTGACTATGTATAAAGACTTTTTTTAAATGAATAAAGTATATTTTTGAAATAAAGAAAAGTTAGCAACCAAGAGCCAAAAAGTAAATGAAAAATGTATGACTCTTGAATCTTGTCATAAGTTTTATTGTTCTAAAATGTCTACAAGTCCATATCCTCACAAATCTCTGGTTTATCTGGGGAAAGCATTTAAAGCAAATTCAACAGAGCCCAACCAACTGAATAAGGCCAAGAGCGACCTGATCTCCACAACGTGAGTTCAGTTTACTTTCTTCCAATGGGTGAGGTAGACGTTTAATGAAACTCTGACAGTTCAATATTTCATACAGGGATCAGTGCACACACAGCCTCCACTGAAAACAAGAAATTACACACTCATCGTTTGAGGGGGAAACAAATTTTTAACTCATGTAATACTTGGGAATGAAGGTCTGGTCTCAGTGGTCTTCCAGTCTGAAGAATGCAAGATGATTCAAGACACTGTGTGTCAGTCACAAGATTGCCTTGTTTTTCCCTGATGATGTAAATCCTTACCAAAGGAAGCTTGAGTAAGAGAGTTTGCATAACAAAAAGATCCAAGGCAAAAAGGTCGGAAGAATGGGATCAGAGGCAGTTAAATGGTACTGATGATGAGGCAGAGGGAGTATAGTGTGGCAGGGCAGGAGGAGAATGTAAAGGACATCAACCTTAGAGAACAAAAAAGGCAACAGTTGGGCAATATTTGTAGTTTAGAGCCTTGTGTAGATCATTTTAACCATGTTGTCACTTTGATCATGCCAGTAGAGATTTGGGGCTAAATTTTACCAGAAATAAGTTAGGTGTCAATTTTGACATGATTCATGGAGGGTTGGTGAGCCTGAACAAGTTTTCATGGGCTATCTTATCAGACCTGTACACCGGAACCCCCCATGGCACCCAGTCATATTATTCCACTCACCACAGTTATTGGCCAACGCCAAAGATGCTGGATTCCTGGTGCTCGATGCTATCTTTAATAAGTTAGGTGTCAATTTTGACATGATTCATGGAGGGTTTGTGAGCCTGAACAAGTTTTCATGGGCTATCTTATCAGACCTGTACACCGGAACCCCCATGGCACCCAGTCATATTATTCCACTCACCACAGTTATTGGCCAACGCCAAAGATGCTGGATTCCTGGTGCTCGATGCTATCTTTAAAGGCTAGCCATGAACCCAGTCAAGCACTGGCAATCTGAAGTCACTTTGCGCAATTTCTCTCACTTCCCACAGAGGTGTCAGACAAAGGGACACTGGCAGCCTGCCTTCTCAGCATGGATCTAGAGGTCCTGGTGGAATGGAATGCTTACAGTCACTGCCAATGGAGGGTGATGTGAGACATTGGTGACTGGTATCCAAGGTGGAGGTGCAAGATGTAAACTGTAGTCACCCAGTTTACCATGCTGACTTTCACATTTTGAAATGTTACTGTCCAGTTTCTATCCAGAGAGTGGGAGAATAGGAAACTGCCCAGCAATGATGTACGAATGAGGATGTTAATGCACATTAATAAGCCTCAGTACTCACTACTGGGAACCTCATTTTAACACTATTTTGGAAAATGTGACTTCTCACCTACCTCAGTTGGGTATTACCTTACTGCAAAATCTTATGTGATTGCTCCAACTTTTTCACCATTGTTCGGTGACTGGGAAGATACTGCCCCTTGTTCCTTTTGCGAAAGTAGTTGGCTTTCCTGAAACCCAACCAAAATGTTTAGCTTTGGTACTTTCAGGCTTTCATCACCTTTCACAAAAATTTCAAAACTAGATCCACACTGGAAAGAATATCTAAAATGATAAATTGCATTCAGATAATACTTTAAGAACATTAGTCTGACTTATCAAAGTTTTCCAACAAAGCACTTGAATTGAAACATTTCATAAAAACATCTTTCCTCATTCCTGAAGAAGGGCTTATGCCCGAAACGTTGATTCTCCTGTTCCCTGGATGCTGCCTGACCTGCTGCGCTTTTCCAGCAACACATTTTCAGCATAAAAACATCTTTGTCTCACAATATAAAAGAGTTGTTCTGATTAAGTTTTTGATCCAATTTGGTGGTGTCACCTCTAATGAAAAGCCAGTTGTATAAATTATATTGATTTATATTCCCTTGATTGTACCATTTATCATCAGTCACTGCTGGGTCCACCATTGTTCATCATTTATATAAACGATTTGCATGAGAATGTAGGAGGCATGGTTAGGAGGTTTGTGGATGACACCAAAATGTGGTAAAAATCAACAGTGAGAAAGGTCATCTAAGAATACAAGTGTATCTCGAGCAACTGGACTAGTAGGCTCAGGAATGGCAGATGGAATTTAACGCAGATAGCTGTGAGGTGTGGAAAGACAAACTTTGGCAGGACTTACATAGATAATGCCAGTGCCCTGAGGAGTGTTGTCAATCATAGAGACCTAGGGGTGTAGGTACATTGTTTCTTGAAAGTAGTGTTAAAGGTAGACAGGTGGTAACAAAGGCGGTTGGCACACTTGCCATCATTGGTCAGAACATTGAGTACAGGAGTTGAGGCGTCATGTTGCAGCTGTACACGACATTCGCAAGGCCACATTTGGAGTACTGTGTGCAATTCTGTTCGCCCTGCTGTAGGAAGGATGTTCTTAAACTGGAAAAGGTGCAAAAGGATGTTACTGTGACTGGAGGGTTTGTGTTGAAAAGAGAGGCTGGATGGGTTGGGATGTTTTCCCCTGGAGCATAGGAGGCTGAGGGTGACCTTATAGAGGTTTATAAAATCACAAAGAGCACAGGCAAGGCGCGCACACAAACACACACACAAACACACACACACACACACACACACACAAACCCACACACACACACGCAAACCCACCACACACACGTGCACACATACACATATATGTTTGTGGGGTGAATTTGTACTTGTAGAGTTACATAGTGCTTTGCTCAAAAACTGAATCCATGTAAGGCTCTGTTAACTCATTTTTTAGATTAGAATCAATTTAAGAGTAACAAATAGACGGGGTACTGGGCTAATGGTCAGATACTTGGTAGTGTGGATGAGCAGAGGGATCTTGGTGTCCATGTACACAGATCTCTGAAAGTTGCCACCCAGGTAAATAGTGCGGTGAAGAAGGCATATGGCGTACTGGCTTTTATTGGTAGAGGAATTGAGTTCCAGAGTACTGAGGTCATGTTGCAGTTGTATAAGACTCTGGTGCGGCCGCATCTGGAGTATTGTGTGCAGTTTTGGTCGCCATACTATAGGAAGGATGTGGAGGCACTGGAACGGGTGCAGAGGAGGTTTCCCAGGATGTTGTCTGGTATGGTAGGAAGATTGTATGAGGAAAGGCTGAGGCACTTGGGGTTGTTTTCATTGGAGAAAAGAAGGTTTAGGGGTGACTTGATAGTGGTGTACAAGATGATTAGGGGTTTAGATAGGGTTGACCATGAGAACCTTTTTCCACGTATGGAGTCAGCTATTACGAGGGGGCATAGCTTTAAATTAAGGGGTGGTAGGTATAGGACAGATGTTAGGGGTAGGTTCTTTACTCAGCGAGTCGTGAGTTCATGGAATGCCCTGCCAGTAGCAGTGGTGGACTCTCCCTCTTTATGGGCATTTAAACGGGCATTGGATAGGCAGATGGAGGATAGTGGGCTTGTGTAGGTTAGGTGGGCTTGGATCGGCGCAACATCGAGGGCCAAAGGGCCTGTACTGCGCTGTATTTTTCTATGTTCTATGTTCTAAACATAATGGCACAGGCAGCACCACACAGGGGGCCAACACCTTCAACACATTACCTGGGCTGACACCAATTGTTAAAGTTAACCTGAAAATGCAACTTTTAAAAATAGTTTTGTGATTTACATATAAAAGAAGTGAAACTAACATGGTCATTCTAACAGATGAGAGACTCAACAAACAATCAAGGTCTTTTTCAACATATAATTTCAGTTACACCACACTGTAAACTTTTGCTATAAATTCTGTGCCTTACAATTGTGCCCTCCACAACCACCTGATGAAGGAGTGGCGCTCCGAAAGCCAGTGCTGCCAATTAAACCTGAAGGAAGTTGAATATAAATTGAGAACTTTAAAACCAACATCATTCTGCAAGATTTTTAGATAATTGAGAATGGAAGTTGACACAAAAAAGGAAGAATGTTTCACAATGTTAATAAAAAATGAGGGAAGTTAAATGTTGCAAAGTGATGAGTTGATGCATATTGCTCACTCCAAAGCTTCTTTTAATTATATCCCTTTAATTTTATTTGACTCCTCTAAGAAGCTGGTGGTAAATTCAGGCTAACGTAGCTAAGGCTAATGTAATTGGGACGTCTTTTATTCTGAACTAACAGCTGGGATGAATTCAGATTTTGACTTTAGAACGAACATCATGGGTAGGGAAGGGAGGTAGATGATCGAGGTGATATTAGATTGACTCAGGCTGTGGGGCAGGGAATGGTTGCCTCATGATGCCACTTTGAAAAGCGAAAGGGACATGTGTTTGGAGGTCAGACTGTGCTGCTAGAAGCAGAGGATGATACATTACATGAAGGGCCAGCAAAAGTGTGAGAAATTGGCTGGAAATTATAAGGGCTGCGATGACCTTGGAGGGTGGTCCCCAGTTGACCACACGGGAAGGCATTTCAGATGTATTGGTTTAAACGGTGACATAGAATAAGAAACTGTGAGTAAATGTCATCAGAAGTGTCATGAATCTTGGTCAGAAGAAATTGAACGAGCAGAGAAAAAAGGGAAGATATAAAGAATTGTTGAGGTCAGTGATGGTCTGCAAAGCAATGCCATGAAATCTGAGGGCAGGGCTATGGTGAATGAGGTGTCAGAGTATTTGCATTAGTTTAGTGTGAGGTAGAGGTTCGCTTGTGAGACAACAATAGCACCGCTCTTGTCAGCAGGTTTAATAACAGTGGGCGTTGGCAATTGGAGGAGGGATTGTTGCAAATTCAGAGGTATTCTTTCTGTCTGCATGAAGTTATCAGCAGTCTGATCGTTTAAAAAGGCATTGAACAAAAGGCTCAGAGAGTGTCTTCACGGAGGGAAGAAGTGTGGAAAGATGAGAGGTGCATGATGGAGGCATGATCGCCACATTAGCCATGCTATTTACACTGGAAGAGCTCAGCTGGGAAGGAGCCAAGGTGGAACCAATGAGAACATTCATCTTCCTAATTCTCTCAAGAAATCATAGGCTCTGTGCTCCTGTGGTCATCCATGTGACACAAGCTACACAACTTGGATTTTTCTTCCTTCCATGAGAGAGGGGGAGAGGGAGTTTGGGTGGCAAGGACAGGGGAGCATATTGGATGTGTTTGCATACATGTGCCATTGTTTTCCTTCATTGTTGTGGCCTGTGAGCTGTCAGGCTCTCTCAGTGTGACAGGGCAATGAGAAGAGAGCTCCTCAGGGAAGGGATATGGAATAATATGCAGGCCGTGATATGTATGGTTCAAATGCTTATTGAGCCAAGGAATAATATAATTGTCATTTGAGGATGAAACTGATATTTTTATCCTCCATGCAGCATGGAATTAACAGAAAGGCCGATAATAACTGGGAAGTGATTTCTGAATGCATTTAACTCTTTTAAACCCATTTCTATAATTGACATCTTGACCTTGTTGATGCAGGATGCTATTATTTCAATTCACACAGCCACAATATTATTCAAACATCTCGTCCCTCACAAGGCCATGCAACACAACTCTGCCCCTGCCACAATTGTCCTGTGCCCTCACCTGGCACAGCCACACTTGTTGGTTTTCGCATATCCCACCAATGAACATCAGCTACGGAAAAGGTCTTCTGCACTGTTTACCCACTCATTCAGGACTCCATCTCATGTGCACCAGCACTATCAGCTGTGCCACCCCATGTCATCTCACGATTCAGGAGAAATTGGCTCAGTATGGAGCCAAAAGGGTCATTTGGAAGGGGAGGCCAAAGTTCAGCGCCCCACCCCTCTGAGAGGAGGATATTTGTCCTCATTGGCAAAGAGTGGGACAGGTTCTGTGGAAATGCAGAGACGTACATGTTGCAGTAATCAAATAAGAATCATTGTCTATTGTAGTGCTGTTCTCACATTTAACACTACTGTCAATGAATTATTCACCTGACACAGCCTTTAACCCTTTCTCTTTTTTTTATATTTTGTAAGTACCACATTAGTCCACCACTCAGGCAGACAACACTAGCCCAAAATCCTAAACTGAAAGGAGACGTCAGAGACCACCGCCTGTACTCAATCCCCCACTACCAGTAGCCCCAACACCACCATCACTTCCGCACCCCCCCACTACCCCGAGCAGCCCTGATTCTGACAATTCAGCAGGTAGTTTCTCTAGATTTGAGTTGGGAGCACCAACTGGTGGACATTTCACTGCCATGTGTCTGCAGATGGTTGAGGAAGTAATGTGCCAGTTCAGACCAGGCAGCCTGGTGAGCTCCAGGCCAGAGGGGACCCCATGGTGTCAGCAATTGGGCTCTTAGTACAAGTGCGCAAGTCTACTCAGGAGCAACAGGCAGCAATATGATGCCAATGGCTACAAGGCTGCAGCAATATTACAGAGGTCCTGCTACCTCAAGCTTGCAATCATCTGGCTGCTCCTGAAGAAGGGCTTATGCCCGAAACGTCGATTCTCCTGTTCCCTGGATGCTGCCTGACCTGCTGCGCTTTTCCAGCTTTTTCAGCAGTGGCTGCTTCTGTGGACAGGTTGGTAGCTGCCACGGACAGCCAGGTACTGCAAACTCAGAATCTGATGGACATGAGGACAGGCCTGCACCCCATCGCTCCAGCCATTGGTGTGCAGCACACAATAGGGTAACAAGCCACTGAGGGACCTTGACCTTACTCTTCTTCCTCACTAAGAGACAGAGTAGTGCCAGCAGACACTGAGCTCGATGAGAAATCATGGGCAGGTCTCCCTCAGAGTCCACTTGGGACTCCATCTTCACCCTTCCTGCTGCTCAGCCCCTGGGAATCCAAGACACAAATGAGGTAGAGCAAGGGAGCGGGCATATTGGTGGCATGGTAATAATTCAACTCCAAATGAGTTCTGAAATTTGGAAATATGTATGTTCAGTTCTGACTCTGTCTCTGTGTAGCTGTCAATGCAAAGTTGAAGGTACTGAAGCTAGAATCTTTATCCCTCGATGATGTTCCAAAGACTGAGTTGTGAAGTGAACTGTTGCTACACCATGCGCAGGCAATTAGTGACTCAATAGTGCCCACAATATTGGTAACTCACCTCCATTGGTCCATGTACATAGATGTTGCCTCTCTGTCACTAGTGGAATTCAGCCATGACCCTGCACGAAATGGTCAGGAGGGTTCAGGTCATGGAGTTGAACAGTACCAATGTGCATGTCCTACTGATGATGTCTTTTGAAGGGTCTCTGTACCCTCGTGTAGGACAGCATTTACCCCCCCTCATTCCGGGTCTGGTCATAACCCTTTTCATTCCTAATGCTCACTTCTGATTCACAGCAGCTGCTCCTCAGATCATGAGTCCTGGGCTGTTCCTCGCCGAACACTATCAAGACTTTGTCAATGCACAGGTGTTCCACCTACTCAACTCCACACTGAATCTGTTAGCCAGTTCACATTTACCCTCAGCCCAAGGCACATGAGGTGAACATATCACACCACGTAGCTTAGTGTCACCCCTAGACACCAGGGAGCCACTTACATCAATGAATATCCTATCTCACATGACCAGCCCCTGCGGTCTATCATCGCACCAAAATCTAGATTCAGTTTCTCCCACCTACTGACATAATCCTCTCTGTATCCCAGCATTCTGCCTCCAATCCCCACTATTAAATCCCAGCCTCCCTCCTGCAGCATAAAACCCTCCTGTCCTGACATTTCGTGGATGGATCGCCTTGAGCAACTTAGTTGGACAGCCCTGAGTGTGCGACTGGACGCCTCAGTGATATCTGTACAACTCCCCAGCTGTGTTCCCATTACCCATACATCTTATTAACTGTAGGGAGGATGTGAATACATTGGAGAGAGTGCAGAAGCAGTTTATGGTGATGAGGAACTTCAGTTATGTGGATTGATTGAAAATGTTGGAACTGTTCTTTTTTGGAGAGAAGAAGGCTGTGAGGAGATTTGATAAAGGTTTTCAAAATCATGAGCGGGCTGCATAAAGTTGATAAGAAAGAAAATTGCTCCCGCTCAAAAGGAACAAAAACAAGAGGGCACAGGTTTAGAGGGATGTGCGAAAGAAACCTGGCTGATGTGAGGAATAGTTTTACTGCTCAGTGAGTAGATAGGGTATGGAATAGAGGCAGGCTCTACTGAAGCATTCAGGTGGGCACTGCATAATTATTTGGATAAAAATAGTGTGCACGGTTATGAGGGAGAAAGCAGGAGACTGGCACAAGGTAATGAAGCTCAATTAAAGAGCCAGTGCTGATATGAGAAGACTAATGGTCTCCTTTTGCACTGTAACACTCTGTGATTCTTTGACCCTGGAACTGGCTGAATTGGATCCATGACTGTGACCCATTCCCTGGAATGATCAGGTGCATACCCCCTGACCGTGAATGTTCTGACTGAAGGTCTGACAGTGCCCAAGACCCTGGACTGACATTGGACGTTACTCTGGACTTATTCTGCTGGGAGGAGAAAGTGAGGGCTGCAGATGCTGGAGATCAGAGCTGAAAATGTGTTGCTGGAAAAGCACAGCAGGTCAGGCAGCATCCAAGGAACAGGAGAATCGACGTTTCGGGCATAAGCCCTTCTTCAGGAATGAGGAAACTGTGTCCAGCAGGCTAAGATAAAAGGTAGGGAGCCTGCCTTTAGATAAAAGGCTCCCTACCTTTTATCTTAGCCTGCTGGACACACTTTCCTCATTCCTGAAGAAGGGCTTATGCCCGAAACGTCGATTCTCCTGATCCTTGGATGCTGCCTGACCTGCTGCGCTTTTCCAGCAACACATTTTCAGCTTATTCTGCTGGGATCCCAGTACTAACAGGTTCCTCCATGGACATCAGTAAGGACAGCTCCACTGAGGTTTTAAAATGTGGCTTTGTGCTTGTTGTTGGCATATGGTGCAGGTATGAGATTGACATAGCACTGTGCCATATAACAAGATGTCCAGCCCCTTGGTTGGTGACTGGTACCATGAGAAGCTGCCTGAGTTCATGTCAGTACCAAATAAGACAATGTGATCGTACTATGAGCCTTTAATCTCTGAGGGGGTAAAGAGCAAAAGGGCAATGCATGGTGGGGATGCAGTAAGGTGGTAGGTGGTGCACTGAGTGAGTAATAAAGAAACGAGTGAGGAGCTCTGAGGATGTAGCCTATCCCTGCATGCACAGTGGCCTGCATGATCTAAAGAGCAGCACTGGATGCAGCATTATTGTTCATGTACACTGGAATTGTGTCATTAGGGTATGGAGAGGCTAGCACAATCTATGGATGTGGACAGTGTGCAGCTGAAGCACTGGAGTTTGCCCTGGGACAATAGTGTTTCAGGTAGCAATCCAGAGGGGCAAGTGGTGAGCTGGACTCTCCAGGTACCTGCTCAGAATTCCGTGTTGGAGAATGCTCATCATCCCGTTTTCTGATGGTGGGTGACATTATAGGGAGGCTACGTATTAATGAAGAAAGATGTGCAGTTAATGAGGCTTGCGACAAGCAAATAACTTCCCTTAATAGGCATCTCACTGCGACTGAGTAAGGATTTTGCCTCTACTCCAGAAATGTACTGGAAAATGCAGCCAGTTGCTCCTGACATGGAGAAAAGCTCCGCTGGTCTCCTCTCACAATTCGTCCAGATTTCTCACGATAGCCCATGGTCATTCAGGACCTGGTCCTTCAGCTACTCTGGAATCTGACTTGGCCAGTGTTCCCACCAGCTGGGATCACAATAGTACTTTTCAAGGATGCTTTGAGACATTTGAACTCTGTACTTACCAGAATAGGCCTGCTGCTGCCCTATATGGCTGCCCCGTGGTTTATCTGAAGAGAAAGTGAGGACTTCAGATGCTGAAGATCAGAGTCAAAAGTGTGGCACAGGAAAAGCACAGCAGATCAGGCAGCATCCGAGGAGCAGGAGAGTCGATGTTTCGAGCTTAAGCTCTTCATCAGGAAAGACATATCCTGCTCCTCAGATACTGCCTGACCCGCTGTGCTTTTCCTGTGCCACACTTTTGCACATAAACTGTGGTTTATCTGGACAGCTCCTCCTGTAATTTGCTGCACTGAGTCCATCCTGAAAGATCTTCTTTTGGTGGATCACACAGAAAAATTGAAGGGTGGTGAGGGTGTACTTTTTTTGTCTGAACTGGGTCAAAATTTGGCTCACCAATCCTGAGCTACGATCTGGACTGGTGTGTGACTTCAACCCAAAATGGTCGGCTCTCATTTCACTCTCCCCTTTCCCACCACCCTCCTAATACCACACTGTCTCCCCCACTTCAAGAATCATTTGTGTGTGACCTCAATATAGTATGACCTTTGTTTTTCTCTGTCTAACAGAATCTGCTCAAATTGCCCAGAGCCAAAGCTGAAAATGATTTCTGAGCAATACCTGAAACCATTGTTAAGCAGGTAGCTGGTAACAATAGGCCCCAGTTGTTGGCTTTTCCTAGTTAGTTGACACTTGTTGAGCCCAAAGGGGGAATTAAGAGAACCCAGCCCATCCCTTGTGAAACAGTAATGATGTGTGCATATATCAGTGAGTAATTGCAACATTTCCTGCTGTCCTGTACAATAGTTGATTGAATGAGTTTTGGTTCCTGTTTCACTCACCAATTCTAATTGTTTCCCATTTGTTTCTTCAGTTTTAGTCTACTCCTTACAAACAGCATCATTGTCTACCTGAGATGGCACAGCAGCTCAGTGGGCATCACAGTGCCAAGGACCTGGGTTTGATTCCAGCCTCGGGGAACTGTCTGTGTGGAATTTGTACATTCTCCCCGTGTCCACGTGGGCTTTCTCTCACAAGTCCAAAGATCAGATTGGTTCCACAGGTTGGCACAACATTGAGGGCTGAAGGGCCTGTAATGCGCTGTAATGTTCTATGTTCTGTGGATGTTCTATGTGCAAGTCAGGTGAATTGGCCATGTTAAATTGCCCATAATGTTCAGGAATGTTGGCTAGGTACATCAGGCGTTTAAGTGTAGGGAATGGGTCTGGGTGGGATACCCTTCGGACGGTCATTGTGGACTTGTTGGGCTGAAGGGTCTGTTTCCACACTGCAGGGAATCAAATCTAAACAGTGAGATAGTTAACCTTCTCTCTCAGAACCCGAGCCTTCACGCGTGTTTTGTATACTTTCTCTACATGCAGAGAACCTGTGAAGGAAATGTCTCAACGAAGGAACAGATAACTTCGGCTATTGCCCTGTGCCACCAATTCCAGCCAAGTCACTGTTACTTCTGAAAGCTTATTAACAAACAGCAGTGGGGCCAGGCCGAGATTAGAAATGTAAATGATGGGTACTAAGAAAGCAAGGAAACACGCACAAAACATTACAGAATCACAAAAAATTCATTTCCCTTAGTTACTGAAGTATTTACAATGACTTCTGTAGCCGATAGCACATAATCCACAATTGCTTGTAAACTGAAAGCTTGCACAGACATCAAAGCTCCCGGGAAAATAAAACTGATCATTATTATTTCATGGTCCACCCTGGTACACAGTATTTTATGTATGAATGCACACGTTAACATTTTAATGCATCATCGAGTGTAACCTATTTGTCATCATGCTGAAGGGATTAATCTAAAATTTGGGTAATTTCAAAAAGAAGTTGGAATTGCCAGACCAGCTGTGACTCATTGGTGCAGCTGTAACTGACTCCACTTATGTGCAAACCCTCCTGTAATTTCCGCTCCGGCTTCAAAACTTGTGAGACTGACAGCGATCGGAATCTACAGCATTCTTTTTGACCCGGTGGTTGCTTATAGAAGAATTTCGGATCTTATCCCAATTTACAGCAGGCTGTGTTAAGCTAAATTATCGCTGCATCTCAGTGTGTGAGCTCGGGAAAAGTGCTTCCAGGCATAGACTTAACCCACCCAGCTTTCCATAGGTTGGGTTTGCACAGACGCACAGTGTTGGCAAGTTTCCCCTCACATTCCTTATTGGCTGATTCAGCAATGAAGTCATGGGAGGCTGCCTCACTGTAAAATGAGACATTACTTGGCAAAGTATCTGCAGTCAGAAGGATCTGCGTTATCATTTTCAGAGGCACGTCATCAAGTTATCAGGAAAGTTGCTTGAATGTTATGTTTTGTTGTGAGGGGGGAGGTGGATGGGGAGGTGTTTTATGCTTCCGTGATACAGTGCTTTGGTGAGATCACATCTGGTATTGTGTGTACAGTACTAATGAAGGGTGTTAATACTTAGCAAGCAGTTCAGAGGAGGTTTACTAGACTAATCCCTGAAATGAGCAGACTGCTATGAGGTTAGGGCTGCATCCTCTGGAGTTCAGATGAATTAAAGATGATTCAGTTGAAACATATAAGATCCTGCAGAAACTTAGATTAGATTACTTACAGTGTGGAAACAGGCCCTTCGGCCCAACAAGTCCACACCGACCGGCCGAAGCACAACCCACCCATACCCCTACAATTACCCCTTTAACCTAACACTACGGGCAATTTAGCATGGCCAATTCACCTGACCCGCATATCTTTGGACTGTGGGAGGAAACCGGAGGACCCGGAGGAAACCCACGCAGACACGGGGAGAATGTGCAAACTCCACACAGTCAGTCGCCTGAGGCGGGAATTGAACCCAGGTCTCTGGCGCTGTGAGGCAGCAGTGCTAACCACTGTGCCACCGTGCCGCCCACTTGACTGGGTGGATGTTGAAAGGATGTGTCCTCTTGTGGAAGAATTTAAAACTAAGTATCGTAGCTGAAAAATAAAGAATTACCCATTCAAAAATTCCTGTCCGAGGAATGTGTATCTTTGGAATTCCCTTCTGGATGCAGAATTTTTAAGTATTTTTAGGGCAGAGGTAAATTGTAGCTTACTAAAGGGAGGAATGACTATCAGGAGTGTGCAGGAATATAGAGTTGAGGTCATAATCTTATTGAATGATGGGGTAGGCTCTGGATTCTGGCCTACTCTTGTTCCTTGTTCATTTAGTAAATAATAAATACTTAATAAATATCTCATTGCCTGTCTGCCTACCTAAGTAAAAGATTAATTATATTGTTAAAAAAGGAATTCTTCAAGGCAATCTTGTATGTTAAGAACAGTGGCCTGTTCTAATTGATAGGTGCCTGGAATAAGACTTAGTTGTATAAACTTTGTAGTAGAAGAAGACATTCATGAACCTGAAACAGATGAGCAGATTATCAAACAGTCCTCTAACAGCAGGAGCTATCAGCAGAAAATACTGGAACAACGCTGATAGACAGAATTCCTTGGATTCCGCAGCAGCTATGTATTCAGTTTGTGAAATAACACATTCTATGAGCACAGTAATCCAGACAAGTACACTAGTCCTTCTAGCTTGCCTTACAGTCCTTATGTAACGAGATTGCACAGGGAATTGAGTTATGAGGAAAGCCTCCAGGCTGATACAACTTAACATTAAAGAACTGACGTTGATGTTCATCACCAGGAGATTGTGAATTAGGCCACGGATGAAGCCATCTGATGCAAATTTGATATCAACCACTTGGTGGCACATTTCGAGCAGGATGGCAGGCACCAGCACTGCATCTGCCGCTGCCAAATGCGAAATGAAGACTGCTGTGCTCTTCTTAGACACAGTCTGAGATAAGAGCAAGACTGAGATGTGAAGTGTTCCAATGGCTCCTGCAACCAATACCACAATATTTGTAGAAGGCAGGATCATATACTGTATGTATTTCACAACCAAGTATCTCTTCAGGACATGCAGGTAATCTGTGTGCTGAGGGTCCTTTGACTGTGCAGATGTCCTGTGGGCAAGAAAATAAGTTAACTGCTTGTCAAAGAGACTTTTGATTGAAGTAAACCCCTTTTAAACGTCCTAAACTTGATGACACTATTTTTCTTGAGGCAACTCCTTTCCCCTGTTCTGCATTTCAATGTCACTCACACTTGCACCAGCTTACAGGGTTAGTTTTAAAACTCTTTCTCAACGTTTATGAAGAGACAAGGAGATTTGCATAATGTAATTAACTAGGTGAAATTATATGTATTTTGATAAAGAAATTGGTCCTGCAGGAACTGTTGTATCATTCTTGAAGCCATTAGCTTCAATATGATCAAACTATTAAGGAGGTACAGTCAGTAAATTTGCAGATGACACCAAATTGGAGGTGTAGTGGACAGTGAAGAAGGTTGCCTCAGAGTACAACAGGATCTTGATCAGATGGGCCAATGAACTGAGGAGTGGCAGGTGGAGTTTAATTTAGGTAAATGTGAGGTGCTGTATTTTGGAGAGGCAAATCAGAGCAGGACTTACACACTTAATGGTAAGGTCCTGGGGAGTGTTGCTGAACAAAGAGAACTATGAGCAGGTTCATAGTTCCTTGAAAGTAGAATCACAGGTAGATAGGATAGTGAAGACAGTGTTTTTCCTTTATTGGTCAGAGCATTGAGTACAAGGGTTGGGAGGTCATGTTGCGGCTGTACAGGCCACTTTTGGAATATTGTGTACAATTCTGGTCTCCCTCCTACAGGAAGGATGTTGTGAAACTTGAAGGAGTTCAGAAAATACTTACAAGGATGTTGCCAGGGCAAGTCTGAATAGGTTGGGATGTTTTCCCTGGAGCGCGGAGGCTGAGGGGTGATCTCATAGAGGTTTATAAAATCATGAGGGGCATGGATAGGGTAAATAGACATGGTCTTTTCCCTGGTGTGGGGGAGTCCAGAACTAGAGGACATAGGTTTAGAGTGAGAGGGAAAAATTTAAGGGGCAACATTTTCATGAGAGGGTGTTGTATGTATGGAATGAGCTGCCAGAAGTGGTGGAGGCTAGTATAATTATAACATTTAAAAGGCATCTGGATGGGTGCATAAATAGGAAGGGTTTACAGAGATAAGGGCCAAGTGGGACTAGATTAGATTAGAATATCAGGTCGGCATGGATGAGTTGGACCGAAGGATCTGTTTCCATGCTGTACATCTCTACGACTCTACTTAATTTCCTCTGTCATAGCCAGCCTATCTTATATTTGCATTGGCCACATCAGTCACATCTGAGTCAGAGTTTTATGGGTTCAGTTCTTACGGCAGAGAACAAAGTGTAGGCTGATACCCCAGTGCATGGTCGGATGTGCTGACCTTGCAGTGAGACACGCTCACAAGATCCTATGTGTTCCCTCGTGTAGAGATAAAAGAACCCACTATTATTTTGCAGAAGGTAAGGCCAATGTTTTGCCTCAATCCCTTGTAATTAACATGAGTCTTCTGGTCAATATCACATTGCAGACATGGGAATTTACTGCATGCAAATTGACAGCATGTTTTCTACATTCTGTTATGAAGGGATGTCTGGTTGAACATGCATTTCTTTTGTGCACATATTGGAAAATGAAGACTGGACGGAATGATGGACAACAATATTTTACATCATTAATGTTTACAAAAAAGCTCTTTACTCTTACGTTCCTGGTTAGTAATGGACCTGGATTCAGTAAAGCTGGTAAAAACATAGTTTCATTAAGATCAGTATCTTGCGAATATCCTTTTTTGAGCTTTTAACAATGTTCGTGGTACAAGTAGGAAGCCAAGCCAGCCAAAGCTCTCTAGATTATAATGAAGGTTGACTGTACTCCCACAGTTGGAAATGTAACATTATTTTTAACATTCCTCTGTTTTTCCCTTAACTCTGCAGGAGACGTAGTACAATTACTATACATATCTGTTTTCATTGGAGTTTGATCAGAAATAACTTTATTTTTTACATTTGAAATGTAATTCAAAACTGGTTGTAGGATTTTCCATGAATCTTGTAGAGCGATAATCAGTGGAGCTGTGATGGGAAAAGTGCCATATCCCATTTACTGTTAATAATTAAAGTTAAGAAAGAAAATAGTTGAATAAGTGCCTGAATAATCCAATAATGTGAAAAACTTTAAAGTTAATAACCTAGTCATGCAATTAAGTAATCACAAGTCAGATGCTCACCTTGATAGCCAAACAAAAATTTATTTCTTAACTGAAATAAGCACGATTGTATTTGTGTAAGATTGAGGCCCTCTTCCCCCCCAACCCCCCCCCCCCCAAACATTGGTGGAATCTCCACTTACTTCTTTAAATGAATTTTTGTCTTAGAACAGCTGAAAACATTTGCTCCCATGTCTAGTAATCTAATGGATAAAATGTCTGGTTGTCTTGTATATAATAGCTAACTGAGTAATGAAAGTATATGTATGATCAATTACTATGGCAAGTGCAGTGTCTCATCATGAGGGTGATGCTAACAATTTCAGTCTGCCTGCTCTAACCCTACCCCTAATCAACATAGCAGTATTCACTTTCAGGCCATGGGTGACTGTAAATTGGCATAAGATAGGTTTTACAACAGGCTGTAGGAAGCTTAGTTATTGTGCATGTCTGTCAGGGAGAGAGATGTCACAGCATTTGGCATATGGGGATGGAGTACGTATGTTTTCTATCACTGCTCTGATAAATTTGCAAGCAGCCCTTTCTTCCCATGCTTTGAGGCACTCAGTGCTTGATCCAAGGACGCAGCATCAGGCAGTCAGGTGGTCACTGAAAGCTATGCCCCTGTCCTTGCTTCCACCCCCTCCTGCTGACTCTGTCACATCATCCCTGTCTTGTGATTCCCCAATTTTCCTTCACTTATCTTCGGTCTGGTCTACGGATAGTCCTTGGTCTCTTGTGGGTGCATTGCCTCTCTAATGGTTGTGTTGCCCACCAACCATTAGTGTTGCTGCCATGAAACCTTCCTAGCCAGTAATTGGCCAGTGGTTCAGTGGGTGAGACTTCCAGCACTGGGGGCCTCAGCGCCTTCCCTTTGGGGAAGGCATTCAATTCTGCTGGGCCTCTACCATGGAACTGATGGGGTTACCTCTCCATCCTGTGAAAGCTAGAGACACACCCATCATCCTGACAGATTCCTGGTCTCTCCCTCTCTGTCTCTCTCTCTGTCTGTCTCTGACACACACACACACACTCTCTCATGAGCCCAAACATTCTTTGTCACATGGGCACACACTCCCACAGGCTATCCCGTGCGCACTATTAAATATTTTCATTCTCTCACGTGCTCCTTCACATTCTCTAGCCCTTTGACACGCTCTCTCAAACATATTTATGGGCATTCTCTCAAATGCACACTCACACTCGTACAGACATTCACACTCATCTACAGGCACATACACTTGCACTTTAACTCACAGATAAACCCCTCAATTTCTGATGACTTCCAGACTTTGCCAAAACAGAAATGTAATTGCTGTAATTCACTTTCTCTACCATTTAGACTAGTTCATGAGCTGATAACAAATTCCAGCACATTTGAGTCACTTTAAGAATTTGAGTGAAATTGTAATGATACTGGTAACTTTGGATTTTGCGCAAAATGATTGATTTGAGTTTTCTCTGAAACATAATACAATAATCATCTAATTTTAAAAAATATTATTGCAAAACAAGTGTGGGGTCTAAAAAGTGTCAGCATAAATTGAGAAAACAGAGCTAAGACAATGCTAGTAAGAGGAGAAAATGTTGAACACTTACACTTTCTGTTGTTGGGAGCATGTTTCACAAAGCTTTTTTAGGTGATCCATTCCTTCATAGCAGAGATTTTCAGCATATGTGAAAGATTTTCTGACATTCACTTTTATATATTTGTCATCTGCTGTAAGCAAGTACTGATGTCATCAGCTCATGCTATGGTTACCAACCCTTCCTCTTGCAAAACAATTGAATATTGGCTGACTTACTACATTCTTCACCAATCCAGCCCTCCAAGTATTTTTATACCGGCAAAACAATTGGCAGTTGCTCTTGTTTTTTTTTAGCTGTCTGAAGTTAAGGAAGAAAAGCATTGTCAAGTTGGCTTCAGGCTGTTGGCTCAGAAAGTGGCTAAATCTAGGGAAATACTTCATTTCATTTTAAAAGGAGAAACAACAAAAGCATCAGGACAGGACTGGCTCTGGAGGGGGATCTGATAGTTTATTGTTCCTGGCGTGAGTCACTTAGGTTTTAGATTATTTTTGTATGGGAAGTTACTGAAGGCTCGAGCTGGTAACAGCTTGCAGTCAAAGTGACATTATCTGGCACACAGGTGATAAGAACAAATGACTTTGAGTATCTTCTCCCTGAATCAGATTGAAAGGCAACAACATTAATTGTGCAAGGACTGAGAAAGAAGTATAAACTAGTGTGAAAACAACCAATGCTGGAGATCACAACAGGTCAGGCAGTATCCACGGACGGAGAGCAAGTTGATGTTTTGAGTCTAGATGACTCTTCATCAGAGTGTTAGTGAATTCAGTGTCAAATTAGATGGAATTCAGAATCCTTGATTTGTTACAGCGCACCAAGGAGGCCCATCAGCCCATTGCATCTGTACCGTTCCCCCCCCCCCTCTGTACCATCTCTAGTGCAATTATATACTTTTTGTAATGTGGTGGCCAGACTATATGCAGCATGGCCTAACTAGTGTTTTATATAGCTTCAGTATAACCACTCTGCTCTTATGTTCTATGCATAAAGAAACCATATGCTGCTTTAACCACCTCATCAATCTGTTCTGCTACCTTCAGGGATCTGTGAATAACCAAGGTCCCTCACTCTCTCTCCATGCTCCCATTCATTGTGTAATGTTTCTCCTCTCCAACTGCATCACCTCACATTGCTCTGGGTTGAATTCCATTTGCCACTTTTCTGCCCATCAGATCAGTTCACTGATATTTTCCTGGAATTGACAGCCTCCTTCCTCACTATCAAACATAATGCCAATTTTTGTCTTGAATGCATACTTCAAATCCCCAACATTCAACCCAAATATTTGAAAAATACCACAAAATGCAAGGGGCCTATTGTTGGCCTCTCCAAGGTCTGTGTTGGACACAGCATTCTAGTCATGAGAACACCAATCAATAGTTACATTTTGTTTCCTGCCATTGAGCCCATTTTACATCCCTGAAGTTTAGATTGACTGGTCCATAATTGTTCTGTCTATCCCTCACTGCCTTTTCAAATAAATGTACAAGTGGTGGATGTGGGTACAGTTGAGACATTACCCTGGATCTCATGAGCATTTATTGTTTCAGTCTGCCATGTGGGATCTTGTCAAATGCCTTGCCAAATTCCACACAAACTGCACTAACCCCATCAAAACCCATTGTTACCTCCACAAGGAAACAAATTAATCAAGTTTGTCAGACACTATCTTCATGCTGACTGCCTTTGATTACTTTGTCCCTTCACTAAGTGAGAGTTTGCCCTTTTTTTCAGAATAGATTCCAACAGTTTTCAGACTTCTGAAGTTTAGATTGACTGGTCCATAATTGTTCTGTCTATCCCTCACTGCCTTTTCAAATAAATGTACAAGTGGTGGATGTGGGTACAGTTGAGACATTTAAACAATATTTAGGTAAGTATATGGACAGGAATGGTTTGGAGGGATCTGGTCCAAACACAGGTAAGTGGGTCTAGTTTAGTTGGTTAGCATGGACTAGTTGGACTAAAGGGTCTGTTTCTGTGCAATATAACTCTCTGACTATGACTTTTTCTTTCTGAAGCTCTTAATCTTTCCTTTGAATTGGCCTTGCTCCGAGTTTGAATTTTAACTCCTGTTCTATCTTTGTTCTTTTCATAATCATGTGAAACCAACTGAATTATGATCACTGCTAACAAAATGCTTTCCCACTGTTACTCCTGGCACTAGTCTGGCTTCATTCCCGAAAATTTGTCCTGATCTGCAGACTGGGAGAAAGTGAGGACTGCAGACGCTGGAGAGTCCAGAGTGTGATGCTGGAAAAGCTGCTGTGCTTTTCCAGCACCACACTCTCAGATCAGCAGACTGTCTTGTGGACTTGTTATATACTGACTAAAGACATTCTCCTGAATGGATCTGGAGATTTCTATTCCATCCAGTCTGTTTATAGTAAAACCATCCCAATTAATGTTGGTGTGGTTAAAATCCCCTAGAATGACATGCCTTTTTTTATTGCCCTTATCAAAGATGTGCTTACACATTTGGTTTTCTACCTCCCTTTGACTCTTTGGAAGTCTATGATACACTCTTAACTATGTGACTGCTTTTTGTTGATCCTTGGCTCAATCCATATGGCCTCATCTGATCCTTCAAACATAATACCCCTTCCCACTCCTGTAATTACTACTAAACTCTGGCCACAGAATCTCATTCCTCATTCTACCAATGTTTCAGAAAGATAAGAATGTTCTATAGAAGGCTGCGTTGTGTAGGAATGTCAACTCAAGATGGCGTAAAGAGTGTATAGGTGCAGAAATGTTGCCTTATTGAGCTGCATCACTGTCAAGTGACAGTCACGGCTGCTTTCTAGCTAGAAGGACAGTCTATCCAGCTCTCAGCATTAAGTGAAGTGGGCGGGGGGGGGAGGGGGAAGTCCTGAGAACTTTGACAGTGCCTTGCTCAAGTCCAATTTCAGCCCAGAACTGGGTGCTGTCTCTTGCCCACCATGAGGAGCTGCCAAGCTGTGCAGAGCAGCTCTACTGTGTGAGCTGTGTCCTCTCTCTTAGTCTTTGTCCCTAAATGGGGCCTTCGGCCCTGCTCCCAGGCTTTCGTGACCACACCTTGGAAAGTTGGCCACACCAAGCCCATCTGTGCATGTGCAGCCCATGTGACCTTATTATGCACAGAACGTAAGTGAAGTCAGCCTCAGATGCACTGATTCACTTTGCCCCATTTTGATGGCCATCTTTGTGCTTGTGCCAATCACTCTACCTTTTAGAAAAGGAATTCTACCCTTGACATTTTTGAAAGCTCCAACATCAATCAATATCTGGAGAAATGAGCCTTTGCAATTTTAAGAGTTAATTTTCAGTCCAAGGGAGAAGTTGAACAGCAGGGATTAATAATTATTGTGTCCTGTTTCTCATCTACATGCTGATACTCGGTGACATCATCCAAAAGCACTGCATTAGTTTTCACATGAATGCCTTCATTTTCCAATGCTCCGGAATTTCCAGCTACAGCAGGCTACCTCATCTTCCTTCTTTCAGATTCTCCAAAAAACAACTTTACCACATCTGCCCTGGTATATATCCTTCACTGAGCCATATAAGGAGATGTTTATCCTGGTTTCTCCTATGCAAGACTTGGGAGACTATAAAGGCATTCTATAAATATAAGTTGTCGTCAAAAGGCTACAACTTCTAGCCATACATACTCAAGGGAAAACTTTCTGAACTCTTCAGTCACTTTGAAGTTGAAGGATTTAGTATTGAGCTTGAAGAGATTTCCATATTCTAAAACCAGCAGATAGCCCAGGAGTCTATTAAAATCATGAGCAAATCAGTTATTTGTAGGAAAATCACTTAGAGTCACAGATCATAGAGATGTACAGCATGGAAACAGACCCTTCGGTCCAACCCGTCCATGCCGACCAGATAGCCCAACCCAATCTAGTCCCACCTGCCAGCACCCGACCCCTATTCCTCCAAACCCTTCCTATTCATATACCCATCCAAATGCCTCTTAAATGTTGCAATTGCACCAGCCTCCATAACATCCTCTGGCAGCTCCTTCCATACACGTACCACCCTCTGTGTGAAAAAGTTGCCCCTTAGGTCTCTTTTATATCTTTCCCCTCTCACCCTAGACCTCTGCCCTCTAGTTCTGGACTCCCCACCCCAGGGAAAAGACTTTGTCTATTTATCCTATCCATGCCGCTCATAATTTTGTAAACCTCTATAAGGTCACCCCTCAGCCTCTGACATTCCAGGGAAAACAGCCCCAGCCTGTTCAGCCACTCCCTGTAGCTCAGATCCTTCAATCCTGTCAACATCCTTGTAAGTCTTTTCTGAACCCTTTCAAGTTTCATAACATCTTTCTGATAGGAAGGAGACCAGAATTGCACACAATATTCCAACAGTGGCCTAACCAATGTCCTGTACAGCTGCAACATGACCTCCCAACTCCTGTACTCAATACTCTGACCAATAAAGGAAAGTATACCAAACGCCTTCTTCACTATCCTATCTACCTGCGACTCCACTTTCAAGGAGCTATGAACCTGCACTCCAAGATCTCTTTGTTCAGTAACACTCCCTAAGACTTTACCATTAAGTATATAAGTCCTGCTAAGATTTGCTTTCCCAAAATGCAGCACCTTGCATTTATCTGAATTAAACTCCATCTGCCACTTCTCAGTCCATTGGTCCATCTTGTCCAGATCCTGTTGTAATCTGAGGTAACCCTCTTCGCTGTCCACGACACCTCCAATTTTGGTGTCATCTGCAAACTTACTAACTGTACTTCTTATGCTCAAATGACAAAAAGTAGAGGACCCAGCACCAATCCTGGTGGTACTCCACTGGTCACAGGTCTCCAGTCTGAAAAACAACCCTCCACCACGACCCTCTGTCTTCTACCTTTGAGCCAGTTCTGTATCCAAATGGCTAGTTCTCCCTGTATTCCATGAGATCTAACCTTGCTAATCAGTCTCCCATGGGGAACCTTGTCGAACACCTTACTGAAGTCCAAAAAACTCAATCACGTTTGTGAGACATGATTTCCCACGCACAAAGCCATGTTGACTATCCCGAATCAGTCCTTGCCTTTCCAAATACATGTACATCCTGTCCTCAGGATTCCCTCCAACAACTTGCCCACCACTGAGGTCAGGCTCACCGGTCTATAGTTCCCTGGCTTGTCTTTACCGCCCTTCTTAAACAGTGGCACCACGTTTGCCAACCTCCAGTCTTCCGGCATCTCACCTGTGACTATCGTTGATACAAATATCTCAGCAAGAGGCCCAGCAATCACTTCTCTAGCTTCCCATAGAGTTTTCAGGTACACCTGATCAGGTCCTGGGGATTTATCCACCTTTAACCGTTTCAAGACATCCAGCACTTCCTCCTCTGTAATCTGGACATTTTGCAAGATGTCACCATTTATTTACCTACAGACTATATCTTCCATATCTTTTTCCACAGTAAATACTGATGCAAAATAATCATTTAGCATCTCCCCCATTTTCTGTGGCTCCACACAAAGGCCGCCTTGCTGATCTTTGAGGGGCCCTATTCTCTCCCTAGTTACCCTTTTGTCCTTAATATATTTGTAAAAACCCTTTGGATTCTCCTTAATTCTATTTGCCAATGCTATCTCATGTCCCCTTTTTGCCCTCCTGATTTCCCTCTTAAGTATACTCCTACTTCCTTTATACTCTTCTAAGGATTCACTCGATCTATC
>NC_057724.1:14336577-14345434 GCF_004010195.1 Chiloscyllium plagiosum
CCTACATCGTTGGTTCCAATGTGGACAATGGCCTCCTGCTGGCCCCTCTCCCCCGTGAGAACATTCTGCACCCTCTCTGAGACATCCTTGATCCTGGCACCAGGGAAACAACACACCATTCTGCTTTTTCTCTGCTGGCCACAGAAACGTCTGTCTGTATCCCTGACTACAGAATTCCCTAACACAGTTGATGTCTTGGAAGCCGACGTACCCCTCGTTGCATTCGAACCAGTCTCATTACCAGAAACTTGGCTTTGTTCCCCTGAGAATCCATCACCCCCTACATTTTCCAAAACAGCATACCTGTTTGAAATGGGTATATCCACAAAAGACTCCTGCCCTAGGTGCCAACCTCTCTCACCCTTCCTGGAGTTAACTCATCTATGTGACTGTATCGGAGACTTTCCCCCCTTCCTATAACTGCCATCCATCACATACTGTTGCTGTTGCAAATTCCTCATTGCTTCTATCTGTCTCTCCAACCGATCCACTCAATCTGATAAGATTTGCATCCAACAGCATTTATGTCAGGTATAATCAGCAGTAACCCTTAAACTCTCTTTAAACTCCCACAAGTACATATCACTTTGCAGTGATATGTACTTCTTGTACTCTGACAAGAAGTACATATCACTGCAAAGGCTATTTTTGGTCATTCACAATCTACTGACCCAGAAGATGACACCGTCTTATTCCTGTACAAACACTGCCCCAGGTTAAATTAAGAGCTATGGCTTATATTTTAAGTTTAATCAAGATCTCTCTCTCTCTCTCTCTCTCTCTCTCTCTCTCTCCTCCTGTTGTTTTGACATTTTTTTTCCCAAAGTTCCAAAACAATGCAACAGCATATACAACAGTAATCACTGCTTCTGGAATTCAAGGAACTCACCTCCAGCACCTAACATATCTCAAAAAAGGAGCAGCTCTTACAGCCAGACTTTTTTCCATCCTCCATCTTGGATTACCCAGAATCCATTATCAGCCCTGATTGAATGGCCTAACTTCTGCTAATGTCTTATGATCTGATGGTTTCAAACAGGGCAGGAGCAAACATACTAGGCCCCTCAAAACAGCCAGAAACACCTATCAGAAACCTTAGGTTCTCCCCCTCCCTCTAGTACTCAGCACAGAGACCAAGATGGATGCCATCTCGATACTGTTACCTCTGGAAAAAGAGGAATCTCGCCCGAGACGTTCCAGATGCAGAAGATAGGCTACGGTCCGATAAACACCACCCATGTCAGAGTCCGATGCAGAAACCTGTGGTGAAAACGTTGTCAAAAAAGCTACAAGAGAAATGCCAGGCCTACATCCCCATGCTTGGGGGTGGGAGGGCTGTAGTGATTGGAACCATGTGGGTGTCGTTGACTACAAGGTCCTTGATTGAGGGTTGTTAACCTGGGCGATTTTACTGCTCCTCGAATGCTGCCTGAACTGCTGTGCTTTTCCAGCACCATTCTAATCTGCAGTCCTTGTTTTTACCGAAGGGGAAAGCCCTAGCTGACCAATATAACAGGGGACCTCTGAAGAGAGGGGCACTGCTTGTCACTGACCACTCGGGTGTTTCCTTTCTTCCTGGTGCGGAATATGAATAAAGGTTTCTGCACTTGTTTTTTCACTGTGTTCTACACCTGCACACACACGACATGGAACAAAATAAAACGTATATAACCAGGAGATTTGAAACTCGCAGAGAGAGAAAAAAATATAACCAGGAGGTTAGATCTCCTAAGAAAAAAGAAAAATAACCAGAGGATTTAGAATCTCTTCAGTTCAGGTAACTGACCCTGAGCTGGCTGGCCATAAGTAACTAAAGGGTGACAGAGCTTTTCCAGCAATTTCAGTTTTTGTTTCTGATTGCCAGCATCGACAGTTCTTTCGGTTTTTATTTAATCAAGGCTATTCACCTACATTTCATCACACTGAGATGGTGCCTGGCTTGGGAACTATTCTGGTCTCTCCACAGACAGTGCCAGGCCTGCTTTCCAGTGTCTTAAACCTCTTTAGCCTTCCCTCACACAGATATTGACTTTAACTTGTTCAATTCATTATTGCATGTGCTGTCCTACATCTAAGTCTTGCCTGTTCATTGTGCCAGTCTTCGATCTATATTCCCACCACTCTAATATTTTATATATTGAACCTATCCCCTTCAGCTCCTCAAGCTCTACATTTGCCCTCCAAGCCTTTTGTTCATACTGATGTTTCATGCATTCTCCCTTCATTTAGGGTGGCACAGTGGCTTAGTGGTTAGCACTGCTGCCTCACAGCACCAGGGAGCTGGGTTCAATTTCAGCATTACGTGACTCTCTGTGTGGGGCTTGCACATTCTCCCTGTGTTTGTGTTGGTTTCTGCCCGGTGATCCAGTTTCCTCCCACAATCCAAAGATGCAAAGATTAGGTGAACTGGCCATGCTAAATTGCCCATAGTGTTCAGGGATGTATAAGGTAGGGGCCTGGGTGGATTACTCTTCAGAGGGTTGGTGTGAACTTGTTGATCCTAATGATCTGTCTCCACACTGTAGAGATTCTATTTTTCCTGCTCCTAAAGGTGAGGGAGTGGGGGGGGGGGGGGGGGNGGGGGGGCGGGTGTGTGGAGGGGAAGTTAATTGAAATCCTTTCTCACACTTCATTTTTAAACGAATAACATATTGTCTAGCTATCCCCATTGTTAACAGCTAACCCAAGAATGCAATTTTTAAAAAAAGTTTTGTGATTTACACATGAAAGAAGTGAATCTATCACTGTATTTTAACGGATGAAATGCTTAACAGACAATCAATTTTTCAATGTATAATTTCAGTTACATCACACTGTAAATTTTTGCTATAAATTCTGTGTTACGATCGAGCCCTCCACTATCACCTGATGAAGGAGCGTTGCTCCGAAAGCTAGTGTGCTTCCAATTAAACCTGTTGGACTATAACCTGGTGTTGTGTGATTTTTAACTTCATTATTAAATGCTTTAAGTAGGATGCCCCTATTCTTTGAACATCATCATGGACACTGAAATAGAAAAGGAGAGAGCAGAAATTTAGCGACAGTTTCCTACTTTAAAAAGAAAGAAAAATATTCCTGTCACTGACCGTTTCCCTACCTCCCTAGGATATTGAGTATGGACTACAGTATACTCTACAGTATACTACAGCAAGCTCTAAAGCGTTTGCAGCTATCTCTGTTAGGCAAGAATATTCAGATATGGAGATCAAAGGCATGTAGATACAGTTGTTTATTCTTGAATCTGATTGAACAATAGACTAAGTTCCTGAGACGTAATGACATTTCTTGAATCTACATTCTCTTCCTTCCTGTTTCAGGATCCATGACTCTGGTCAAAGAATAGGGACATACATTATGTCAAAGACACCACGTAAATGCACATTATTGTTACTAAATATTTATTTTATCTAGAAGTAAGTTGCACTTGAAAACACTTCTGTTTAAGAGTCTGAATGATTTACAATGAATTATTTTGCAATAATGAGCAACATTTTGTAAATTCATCATGAGTCAGTACTTGGAATAGTATTTACATGCACACTTGATACAGCAAAACCAGAAACTAAAGAGGCTTTTATTTCATAACTTATCTTGGCACATTAGAAAACAGGGTAGTGAGAAACAAGAATTCAAAAGTCAGAACAATAACACTGGAATAGAATACCTGCACAGTGAAAGTAGACCATTCGACCCAATGAGTCCATGCTGACCCTCTGAAGAGCATCCCACTCAGACCCCCTCCCTATTCTATCCCCATCACCCTGCATTTTCTATGGCCAGCCTGCACATCTTTGGACAGAGGGGGGAAACTCACGCAGACACAGGAGAATATGCAAACTCCACACAGACGATTTCCTGAGGCTGGAATTAAACCCAAGTCCCTGGTGTTGTGAAGCAGCAGCACTGACCACTGAGCCACCAAGCTGCCCCAGAGTTGGAAAGCTAGTTCAGGCATAATGGGTTGAGCAGTCTGTAAATTGAAATGCCACATTGCAACTGCAGCACAAGGTTTATTCCCATCCTCAGTTCTGATAAAGCTTAGTGACTTCAGCATAATTCAGACTGTTGTGTGACACTTTGGTCAGTTGATTTAAGATTGTTTCCTGTCAGGTGAGAACCTTTTTAGAGAGAGGAGGTGCAATTATATGGTCAGGTCTTAAATCAGTGGTAATCCACAGAGCCTGTTTTGAATAGGAGATTTGTCAACTCATTTAAGGGCTGCTGAAGGGATTGTGCCTGAAACATCGATTCTCCTGCTCCTCCGATGCTGCCTGACCTGTTGTGTTTTTCCAGAGCCACATTTAAGTCTCAAGCGAACTGTGGTTCTCATTCAATCATGATGTGGAGGTGTCAGTGCTGGGCTGGGATGGACAACGTTGAAAACCACGTGACTCCGGGTTATAGTGCAACAGGTGTATTTTCAAATAAACCTGTCGAACTCTCACCCACTGTCGTGTGATTTTCAACCTCATTCAATCAAGCAAGGCAAATATCAAATTTGGCAAGCTCAGTACATGCTAGCAGGTACTCACCGTGAAAAATCAGGAGTTAGCAGCTAAACCACGCAGATCAGGAATGAATCAGCTTCAACTTCTGGTTGTAATCATAGAATCATATAACATGGAAAGAGACCCTTCGTTGAAATTCATTGTAAATGATTCACTCTTAAACATAAATCCTTTAATATGTAGTATGATGTGGAGGTGCACTGGGGTGGACAAAGTTAAAAATCACACAACATCAGGTTATAGTCCAAGAAGTTTACTTGGAAGCACTAGCTTTTAGAGTGCTGCTCCTTCATCAGGTAAGCTACCTGATACTGTAACTTACCTGATGAAGGAGCACACTATAGAAGCTAGTGCTTCCAAATAAACCTGTTGGACTATAGTCTGGTGTTTTGTGATTTTTTTAATGTAGATGAAATACACATTTTAGTGAGAACAATTTGCATTTATGGAGTGCCTTTGATATCACGTATGCCCCTATTCTTTGAACATCATCATGGACACTGAAATAGAAAAGGAGAGAGCAGAAATTTAGCGACAGTGTCCTACTTTAAAAAGAAAGAAAAGTATTCCTGTCACTGACCGTGTCCCTACCTCCTTAGGATATTGAGTATGGACTACAGTATACTTGGCCTTCTTGCTGTTAGACAGTGTTTCTAGAATATGCTGAGATAAGGAAAACATTAAGCAACAATTTTACAGTGGCTTCAGTTTCTTACAAGATTGCAAGAGAAAGATCATATGACATTGCATCACATTGTGATGATGACTATTGCTTCATTACCACAAATACAGTCAGGTTTAAACCCTCAATAGCTGCATTGGGCTTGACTATGAGGTTACTTTAGTCGGTCAGTCTACCGGTTAATGGCCTCAATATTGAGTTCAATAATCTTAGGGCCTGAACTCCCCCAATCCTAGCCCCTACCCTACACACCAGGCCTTGTTATTACATAGTCTGCCATTAAACACTGCCTATTGTTAGCTACTAACAGATTTAATTAATAGCTATTCACCCTCCCAGCAGATCATTATTGACTCCATTGTCTGTCCAACGGTTCTTTTCTCTCATTGGTCTCTATCCCTTCCTATTGTTCAGTCCTTGCCCCCTTCCTCCACTCTACCTTCTGCATACCATCAGTTCTGAGGAAGGATCACCAGACCTGAAACGTTAACTTTGATTTCTCTTCACATGCGTTGCCAGACCTGCTGAGTTTTTCCAGCATCTTCTGCTTTTGTTACATTTCCAATAAGCCACTTACTAAAACAAGCATAATGTAGAGGTGCTGGTGTTGGACTGGAATCAATCGAAACCTCCACCCCTAGGCTAAGTGCTTAAAGACTTAGCACTTTAATATATCACATCAGTTGTATGAATTTTTATTATAAATTCTGTGTCCTATGTATCCTGCCCCATTAGTTACCTGACGAAGAAGCAGTGCTCTGAAAGTTTGTATTTTCAAATAAACCTGTTAGACTATAACCTGGTGTTGTATAATTTTTAACTTAGAACAAGTATAACTAAACAGCAAGTTTGAAAACAGGATCTCTTAAATATGATGTGCATTGTGCCCAGACTGAATGATGGGAGACCTGCGTGAGCTGGATTTGACTGAGGAAATACAGATGATTGGCTGGACACACAGAAGAAAGACAGAGAGGGCAGTCAGATTTTCTGACTCTGCACTGGTCTCCTGAGTCACTGCTCAAATCACTCTTTCCCACAACACACCCACCCACAACCTCTCCCAGCAGGATTCATAGCTACCACGTAAATACTTCACACACAATGAGTGCTGTTGCAAGCTTCACACCCTCATTTCAAACAATATCGGCCTTCCCAGCTAATTAACATCCTCAAACACTTCCGCCAACTCCAAATAGAAGCTACCACCAAGCCCCCCTATTTCGAACAACGTGCTTTTCCGCCCTCCATCATCCAGACAGCCCTCTGCCACACCACCTCCATTCCCTGTTCCACCACTCTAAATCCCCCCCACGCCACGACCTTCCCCAGCAACCGGAAAAGATGCAAAACCTGTCAGTACACCACCCCCCTCACCTCCACCCTGGGCCCAAACAGTCCTTCCAGGTGAGACAGAGGTTCCGCCCTAGTTTACTGCATCAGGTGCTCCTGATGTGGTCTTCTCTACATCGGGAAGACCGATAAACTTAAAGAACGGTTTACCAAGAATCACAGTTGGGACAACAGGGGCTGACCGGACCTCCCAGACCCCATCCCTTTTAATTCCCCTCCCCACTCCCTTTTCGACATGACCATCCTTGGCCTCCTCCATTCCCACAACGAACCAAACTACAAATTGGAGGAACAATACCTCATCTTCCATCTGGGCAGCCTACAGCCCGGAGGACTCAACATTGAGTTCTCCAATTTCAAATGATCTCCCTTCTCAGCCGCTCCCCCTCCCTTCCCAGCCCCTTCCCCTCTCTTCCACTGCTCCCTGCCACCAAACGGATTCAAGTTGCCTTTGACCAAGCAGGTCATATCCTCTGCCTGTCTTCACCTATCCCATTTCACCACTCTGACCCTGCCTCCCCTTTTCTGCAGCTCCCCAACACCCAACCCAAGTCCTGAAGAAAGGTTACACCTGAAATGTTGACTTCTCCACTTCCTGACGCTGCCTGGCTTGCTATGTTCCTCCAGCTTCCTGTCTGACTGCTTTGGATTCCAGCATCTGCAGTTTTTTTGTCTCTAGCTAATCAACCATGAAAGCCACATCAAATGCACACTCATGCATTTCTGGTGTTTCTCTAGAACAAAGTGGCACATGCTGAAAGCTTCAGGAAGTGACTGACAGAGAAAGAATGCAGCTGAAAGTGTGTTGCTGGAAAAGTGCAGCAGGTCAGGCAGCATCCTAGGAGCAGGAGAATCGACGTTTCGGGCATGAGTCCTTCTTCAGGAATGATGAAAGTGTGTCCAGCAGGTTAAGATAAAAGGTAGGTAGGAAGGGCTTGGGGGAGGGGCGTTGGAAATGCCATAGGTGGAAGGAGGTTAAGGTAAGGGTGATAGGCCGGAGAGGCGGTGGGGGCGGAGAGGTCAGGAAGAAGATTGCAGGTAAGGAAGGTGGTGCTGAGTTCAAGGGTTGGGACTGAGACAAGGTGGGGGGAGGGGAAATGAGGAAAGGACTGAGACAAGGTGGGGGGAGGGGAAATGAGGAAACAGGGAGAAATCTGAGTTCATCCCTTGTGGTTGGAGGGTTCCTAGGCGGAAGATGAGGCGCTCTTCCTCCAACCGTCATGTTGCTATGGTCTGGTGATGGAAGAGTCCAAAGACCTGCATGCCCTTGTTGGAGTGGGAGGGGGAGTTGAAGTGTTGAACCACGGGGTGGTTGGGTTGGTTGGTCCGGGTGTCCCAGAGGTGTTCTCTGAAACGTTCCGCAAGTAGGCGGCCTGTCTCCCCAATATAGAGGAGGCCACATCAGGTGCAGAGGATGCAATAGATGATGTGTGTGGAGGTGCAGATGAATATGTAGCGGATATGGAAGGATCCCATTGGGGCCTTGGAGGGAAGTAAGGGGGGAGGTGTGGGCGCAAGTTTTGCATTTCTTGCGGTTGCAGGGGAAGGTGCCGGGAGTGGAGGTTGGGTTGGTGGGGGGTGTGGATCTGACGAGGGAGTCACGGAGGGAGTGGTCTTTACGGAATGCTGATAGGGGAGGGGAGGGAAATATATCCTGGGTGGTGGGGTCCGTTTGGAGGTAGCGGAAATGACGGCGGAAATTTCCGCTACCTCCAAACGGACCCCACCACCAAGGATATATTTCCCCCCCCTCCCCTATCAGCATTCCGTAAAGACCACCCCCTCCGTGACTCCCTCGTCAAATCCACACCCCCCAACAACCCAACCTCCACTCCCGGCACCTTCCACTGCAACCGCAGGAGGTGCAAGACTTGCGCCCACACCTCCCCCCTCACCTCCCTCCAAGGCCCCAAAGGAAACTTCCATATCCGCCACAGATTCACCTGCACCTCCACACACATCATCTATTGCATCCTCTGCACCCGATATGGCCTCCTCTATATTGGGGAGACAGGCAGGCTACTTGCGGAGCGTTTCAGAGAACACCTCTGGGACACCCGGACCAACCAACCCAACCACCCTGTAGCTCAACATTTCAATTCCCCCTCCCACTCCACCAAGGATATGCAGGTCTTTGGACCCCTCCATCGTCAGACCACAGCGAAACGACGGTTGGAGGAAGAACGCCCCATCTTCCGGCTAGGAACCCTCCAACCACAAAGGATGAACTCGGATTTCACCAGTTTCCTCATTTCCACTCCCCCCAGCCTGTCTCAGTCAAATCCATCAAATCCAGCACCGCCTTCCTAACCTG
>NC_057724.1:14347644-14367612 GCF_004010195.1 Chiloscyllium plagiosum
ACCTGCAATCTTCTTCCTGACCTCTCCGCCCCTACCCCCACTCCGGCCTATCACCCTCACCTTAACCTCCTTCCACCTATGGCATTTCCAACGCCCGTCCCCCAAGTCCCTCCTCCCTACCTTTTATCTTAGCCTGCTGGACACACTTTCGTCATTCCTGAAGAAGGGCTCATGCCCGAAACGTCGTTTCTCCTGCTCCTTTGATGCTGCCTGACCTGCTGCGCTTTTCCAGCAACATATTTTCAACTCTGATCTCCAGCATCTGCAGTCCTCACTTTCTCCTCAGAGAAAAACTGCATTTTGAATCCCCATGGAGAGGTGTGGTGAGAATCACTTGGTTGGCCCCAAAAAGCTGACAGTATCTACATACCCAATCCTTCTCTCGCTCAGTGGTTAGCACTGCTGCCTTACACGCCAGGGACCTGGGTTCAATTCCACCCCCGGGCAACTGACTGTGTGGTGTTGGCACATTCTCCCCATGTCCGTATGGGTTTCCTCCTGGTGCCCTGGTTTCCTCCCACAATCTAGACATGTGCAGGTTAGGTGGATTGGTCATGCTAAATTGCTCATAATGTCCAGGGATGTGTAGGCTAGCTGGATTCTGGGAATAGGCCAATGGGTGAGTTTAGGTGGAATGCTCTTCGGAAGGTTGGTGTGGACTTGAGGTGAATTGCCAGCTTCCATAATGTGTGGAATTTATGATTTACTCTCAACCCACAAATGTCTAATTACCAAGCTGCAGATTGCAAATATCTGTACTTTTGCCATCATTCACCCTAACCCAGTTCTCCTACGATAATCTTACCTTTGTTATTTTTTCATTTCCGATGCCCAAGAAATGCCAGAAATTGGAGGAAGGACATGAATTCAGTGATGACGAAAATCAACACCATGACTTGATGTCACAGTCACAGCCACCAGCTCTGAAACTTACGCTGCCCATTTCTGAAAGGGTATATTAGAAATGGAACTTACTCATAACTGTTTTAGTTATGGTGCACCAGTCAAAAACAGTGCAACCGTCAGCTCACCAAAAGGGATATGTTTCCGCATGGGGCCTGCTGAAGAGGACTTAGATGAGACCTATGAAGGGGTACGCTGTGGAAGAAGCCTCTTAGGTATACACTACAAAATGCTTTCTACGCTGATAGACCTCTCATATTCAATGGCATAGGGCATGGAAGCATCTGGCACCAACCTGACATAGGGGTTTACCGGTATTTTGGGATTCTTCCATTCCTGGGATGATCAGATAGTCCTGTGAGGAGACTGTATAATTGAGAAGAATGAAAGGAAACTTCATTGAAATATACAGAATTCTCCCAGGGCTTGACCAATTTGATACGGGAAGAACGTTTCCTCTGACCTGCTGCATCTATTACCGGGGGATCAGTCTCAGGGTAAGAAGTGGGTCAATTAAGACTGAGATGAGAGAAATTTCTGCACTCAGTGCCTGGTGAATGTTTGGCATTGTCCACCCTAGAGGGCTGTTGGAGATCAGTCATTGACTACGTTCAAGACAGAGACGAAGCAATCTCTAGATATTGAAGACTTTTGAGGGATATGGCGATACTGCAAGAAAATGGAATTGAGGTGGAGGATCGGCCATCTAGATAAATGATAACACAGGCTTGACTGGCTGAATGGCCTGCTCCTGTTATTTCTAGCATCATAGCTGCTACAGGCATGATCCTTGCCCTGCTCCAAGGTCACAGTCGGGGCAGAGAAGTGCAGATATCTCATTCAATGCCCCTTGCTGAGGTTTGGGTAGGTGAACTGGTACTGAAGACCCTGAGTAGATCTGACCTCGTGTTGAGAGCCCTTTGCCTCCTCCTCTTCCTTGTCCTGCTCTGTGTACCCTCATTTCATTATTCAGTTCGTGCTTGTTTCCATGAGAAATGCCTTCCATCTGGGGGCACGTGCAGAAGCCTGGCAGTCAATGAAGTCCTTCTGTACCTGCCACATCATTTCGAGTAAACCTTTAGACCCTGAAGAACTTCAGAAAACATCTAAAAGATGCATAATCCTAGATATAGAGAGAAGAAACCAATCAACAATAAGCCGTTTGAGTTCTTTCTGTTGCTGCAACGTGGGTTAAGCTGGACAAGATTATGATGTGGCATTAGCTGGACCTTTTGATGATTCCATTAGATTCGATTCCCTACAGTATGAAAACAGGTCCTTTGGCCCAACAGATCCACACTGCTCCTCCGAACAGTAACCCACCCCCCTACCTTATATTTACCCCTGACTAATGTACCTAACACTATGGGCAATTTAGCTTGGCCAATTCACCTGACCTGCACAACTTTAGATTGTGGGAGGAAACTGGAGCACCCAGAGGAAATCCGCACAGACATGGGGAGAATGTGCAAGCTCCACACAGACAGTTGCCCAAGGCAGGAATTGAACCCAGGTCCCTGGCGCTGTGAGGCAGCAGTGCTAACCACTGAGCCACCGTGCCACCCCCTTTCGAACCGTGAATCAGCAGCATTTGTGCCAATTCAGGGTTGCACACTGACACCACAGCTTGCTTTTGGTGCACCAGACACAAACACCTTATACAGTCATAGAACTCGACCCTTCAGTCCAACTCATCCATGATGCCCAGGTATCCTAAATTAATCTAGTCCCATTTGCCAGCATTTGACCCATATCACTCTAATATTTTTCTGTTCATATTCCTTTTTTCAGCACCTCACTCTTCGACAAGTGTATAGTCACACCTGCCATGTCCAACAGCTGAGCATTCAGGAACAGTGTAAAGCAAAGCTGTGAGTAAAACGCTCCACATCAAAGGAACCACCTGAATAGAGCTGAGGTGAAGAGATTCCAATCTCGGTTGTGATATTAGGTTTAAACAACAACAGGAAAGGGGAGACTGTCACCTAACAATTGTCACAATACTTCAGTAATAAAAAGCTAACTTTATACTGCTCGACTAAAGCCATACTTGACTGAAGGAAACCATAGCTACGATAATGTTTTTACAACTTTGGTTTCTTGCTCCATCTTACAGCTTTTATTTTTCTACTTAATTTATTAGTTGAATAAATGACGGATCCTACAGTGGTATCTGTTTCAATATATAAAAGAGAACCATTGCCGCTGTATTTTGGCATTTGGAATAATCAGGTTTGTCATCAGCTCTCCTCAGGTTTGGTAGGGAAATGAATAGACATCTTCAACTAAATCTCACAATACACTAGATACGGTCATCTAGCAGTAAATAAGTAAATAAACAGTACTGCATAGCAACAGCAAATTTTACCATTGTTGAGCATTGAGTGCACCTCAAATATATAAAATAGATGCTTCCCGACACTGCTTTTCAAGTTAACATTTATGAAATATGATCACTAATTTCTTTACACGATAAAATGCTAGTATGAAGTTCAATGTAGCACTGTTGCTGCAGGTTATAGTGCAGCTGCTGAGATGATGCTCTGCAGCTTATAATAAGCTCCCAGTCAGAATCTCCTGACCACAGAGCTGTCTGCCAAACTGAATGCAAAACAATGCCCTCTCTCAGCTGTGTGGCCGTCACCCAGAGGAACTGCACATGTTGGTCAGCTTGGGTATGCATGGACCTCCAGTGCCAGAAGCCGCTGCCATGCATGTACTCCAGAGCTATGCACCTGCTTCCATTCAGGTCTGACCAATTCTTCATATCAGATTGTCAGTTTAAATCAATACCAATAGGGTCCATGACCAAACTCACTTGTCACTGAAAGGAATGTCACAGACCTTCTGAACCATGTGCTCAGTCGGGTCCACCCAATTGTACTGCGAATCAAAATTGTGAATAATGAAACATAGGTCTCTCAATGGGGTGTCAGTACTAATGAGTTTGCAAGCATAGGAACAAGAGTAGGCCATTCAGCCCATTCAGTCTGGCTTTGCCATTCTAGAACATGTCTGATCAATTCCTCGATTTCACTTTCTTGCACTTTCCAGCACAACACTGCATTATCACTACCTCTTCATGTCATTAGTCTTCAGAAACCTTTCTGTTTTGATTTCTGATTTGAACGTGCTCAATGATTGAGCTTCCACAGCTCTCCGGGGTAGAGTATTCCCAAGGTTCACCACTACCTGAATGAAGAAATTCCACCTTATTTCACTTGATAAATGGCCTGTCCCTAATCTTGAAATTATGTTTCTAGAACAACAAGACAAGGAACCATTCTATGTACATCCACTATGTCATGCCTTGTAAACATATTTTAAGTTTCATTGAGAATACCTCTCATTCTTCTAAATTCTAAAGAATACAGACCAAGGTTCCTCAATCTCTCCTGATAAATCAACCCTACCACCCCAGGCATTAATCTGATGGACACGTGTTGCACTCTCTCTATGGCAATTATATTCCTCCTTTGGATAAGATGACCAAAACTGTGCAAAGAGTAAATATTTTTGAACTTGCCGAACAGAACTAAAATGAGGAATTTGAAAGGTGATTCAACAAAGACATTACGTTTATTGTACTGAATTTACCCATAGACAATGACCCAGCTTGCTATTGACAAAAATACTTTGAGTGACAAATGGTTAAGTTATTTAATTTAAATGCAAGTAACTTATGAGTTTGCATTTTAATTACATACTTCAGTTTTCTTTTTTCTTAGTCATTTATTTTCAATTTACTTGCTCATGCCATCTCATCCAAATTGAATATCTGAAATCTGTCTGAAGCTTTCAGAGAGCATTCAGAAGAGAAAGGAAAAGACACAAAAACATACAGAGTAATTGTAGCTAAATGTTGGCTGAGGCAGCAGTTATACACTTGCCTCTGTGCTCCATGGATATTCCATAATATTCCTGTTCACTACCAAATATAAAATGACACTTGGCGTACAAAGAGAATGATTGATTATCAGAATTTTGCATTCTGAATGAAAACTTCAACTGTAAACCTATCTTCTTGAGTCATAGAGATGTACAGCACAGAAACAGAATCTTCAGTCCAACTCGTCCATGCCAACCAGACATCCGAATCTGACCTAGTCCCATTTGGCAGCATTTGGCCCATATCCCTCTAAACCCTTCCTATTTATATACCCACCCAGATGCTTTTTAAATGTTGTAATTGTACCTGCCTCCACCACTTCCTCTGGCAGCTCATTCTATACACACACTCCCCTCTGCATGTAAAAGTTACCCCTCAGGTCCTTATTAAATATTTCTCCCTTAAACCAATGTCCTCTAGTTTTGGACTCCCCTACCCTGGGAAAAAAACCGTGGCTATTAACCCTATCTATGCTCCTCATGGTGTTATAAATCCCTATCAGGTTACCCCTCAGCCTCTAATGCTCCAGGGATAAAATCCCCAGACTTTTCAGTCTCTCCCTATTACTGAAACCCTCTAGACCTGGCAACATCCTTATAAATCTAATCTAAAAAATCTTTTTGGTATTCTCTTAAGATTAACAACGTCGTTTCTCTAGGTGGGGGGGAACCAGAATCGTACCCAGTATTCTAAAAGTGGTCTCACCAATGTGCTATGTAGCTGCAACATGACCCTATAACCCCTATACTTGTTTTCATATTAAATGATTTTCTATCGGGGATATACCCATTTCTCCCTCTCTCTCTTTCTCTCTCTTTGTGAATAGCAAATTTAATTATTACCTCTTGGAAACATTTGAAGGTATTTTGGCTCGTTTGTTTTGATCCTTCTAAAATTCTACAGAACTTTCAACTCACTCATGATGAATTCCATGCAAGTCATTACTCAGTATGTATAGTGTGAGCTCAAATTTATTAAGGTTGAGTTTTCATAAAATCGAAGGGGTATTGAAATTTATTGGGCCTTCTTATATGTCTTTTAAGTTGCTTTATGTGAGCCTGATGTTAGCTCCTGACATTGATGCTGTTCCTGCTGCGAATCAAGACTAGTTTTGATGGATCATCAGCAGACTTAGTGACTCATCTTTTGTCTTCATTCTTAACTAATGCATGGTCTCAGGTTCAATCCCAGGTCCTTTCAGTTTAAGAAGTGATCCTGATACAAAAACATCAATAACAGAGATGTTAGAGAAGAGAAAGAGATCGGTTTATTGCTGGGTGCTACAAATGCTTATATATTTGACCAATTTGAAATATCTCTCTTATAAATGTTATCTTACTGTAACATTTCAATGTGTACTGAAGATTTTATTTTGTCACATGAAACTGCCCTGAACTTTAAAAGAACTCAGCTTCTGCATATCAATTGATTCATAAAAAACAGGATTGTAACTATAAAAAGGACTCAAGGAGTGAAGTGAAATTTTCCAATAGTTAACAAAGTCAGTATTAGGCGATAGTCAGATAAAGGGAAACGTCAAAGGGCTTATGCCTGAAACGTCGATTCTCCTGTTCCCTGGATGCTGCCTGACCTGCTGCGCTTTTCCAGCAACACATTTTCAGCTCTGATCTCCAGCATCTGCAGACCTCACTTTCTCCTCGATAGTCAGATAAAGAAAACTAAAATATTTGACTATTTTCGATGTGCCAATGTATCAGTCTGGAATGGTTACTATCAGTTATTGTAGCTTCCTATTATTTCCAGCTTATCATTGGATTGCTCATGCATTTGGGCCATTATTAAATAAAATGCCAGCAGCTCTGAATTCTGTGTAGGCTATAACTCAATCCCTGAAGTTTACAATAGAATGGCCTCTAATTAATCTCATAACCCAAGGCTATATTAAGCTTTATCATGCAGTACAAAACACGTTTTTAAACAATAATCTGTATCATTAACAGTTAGTTATTTCTCTGACTAATTGTCCATGCAAGTATGTGCCTACATCTTCATTCAGATTAAACATTGAGCTTTGCTTTCCTATGCATGGGAAGGGTGCTGTCAATATGATGTATGTGGTCTACAGCAGGACGTTGTGGGTTTGTAAAGTTACAGGCTCTCTGTTCTATTGGTGAAGTTCCCAATCGCGATTGTTCTAATTTTCAAGGTCTCACACAGAATGTGTAACTGCTTTGTTTCAGAGTTTGAAGCTGCCTCAATTTCTCCATTCCCTTGCTCTACACCCTCAATATATCTGGACATCCAATTTTAGTAAATCTCGAGGCATCAAGGCACTCTCCAACCTTTCTGCTGACACTTTGGAATTAGATAAGAAATCACAGATCAGAACTTCATGTTGCAACATTAATCTGAGTGCTTATAGCATTTTATTTAATATGAGGACCTCTGCTGGGGAACCTGGTCAGTTGCCTACACCCTTGAGTAAACCATAGTTCTGAGAAACCTAACTGCAATATAACACAATCATAATTACTGTATTCCTCCAAACCGTTAGATGCATTTGTAGAGGGCATAGAAGAGATTCTAATGATTCCAGCAGATAACTTACTTCATTTGTTGGTAAAGTGTTGGAAAAGGTTATAAAAGATAAGATTTATAATCATCTAGAAAAGAATAATTTGATAAGGGATAGTCAGCACGGTTTTGTGAAGGGTAGGTCGTGCCTCGCAAACCTTATTGAGTTCTTTGAGAAGGTGACCAAACAGGTAGATGAGAGTAAACCGGTTGATGTGGTGTATATGGATTTCAGCAAGGCGTTCGATAAGGTTCCCCACAGTAGGCTATTTACAAAATGCGGAGGAATGGGATTGTGGGAGATATAGCAGTTTGGATCAGTAATTAGCTTGCTGAAAGCAGACAGCGGGTGGTGGTTGATGGGGAATGTTCATCCTGGAATCTAGTTACTAGTGGTGTACCTCAAGGGTCGGTGTTGAGTCCACTGCTGTTTGTCATTTTTATAAACGACCTGGATGAGGGCGTAGAAGGGTGGGTTAGTAAATTTGCAGACGACACTAAGGTCGGTGGAGTTGTGGAAAGCAACGAAGGATGTTGTAGGTTACAGAGAAACATAGATAAACTGCAGAGCTGGGCTGAGAGGTGGCAAATGGAGTTTAATGCGGACAAGTGTGAGGTGATTCATATTGGTCGGAGTAACCGGAATGCAAAGTACTGAGCTAATGGTAAGATTCTCAGTAGTGTAGATGAGCAGAGAGATCTCGGTGTCCAGGTACACAGATCCTTGAAAATTGCCACCCAGGTTGATAGGGTTGTTAAGGCGGCATACAGTGTTTTGCCCTAATTGATAGAGGGATCGAGTTCCGGAACCATGAGGTTATGCTGCAGCTGTACAAAACTCTGTTGCAGCTGCACTTGGAGTGTTGTGTACAGTTCTGGTCACCGCATTATAAGAAGGATGTGGAAGCTTTGGAAGGGGTGCAGAGGAGATTTACTAGGATGTTGCCTGGTATGGAGGGAAGGTCTTACGAGGAAAAGCTGAGGGGCTTGAGGCTGTTTTCATTAGAGAGAAGAAGGTTGAGAGGTGACTTAATAGAGACCTATAAGATAATCAGAAGGTTAGATAGGGTGGACAGGGAGAGCCTTTTTCCAAGTATGGTAACGGCGAGCATGAGGGGGCATAGCTTTAAATTGAGGCATGATAGATATAGGACAGGTGTCAGAGGTAGTTTCTTTATTCAGAGAGTAGTAAGGGTATGGAATGCTTTGGCTGCAACGGTAGTAGATTCGCCAACTTTAAGGACATTTAAGTCGTCATTGGACAAGCATATGGACGTACATGGAATAGTGAGGTTAGATGGGCTTCAGATTGATATGACAGGTTGGCGCAACATCGAGGGCCGAAGTGCCTGGACTGTGCTGTAATGTTCTATGTTCTATAATCATGATCCTTAACCTCTTCAGCTGAGGAGGAACTTAAGTTAGGTTTTGGGCATGGAATTTCTTTTGACCTCCAATTATGCTTTGCATTTTAACCAGAACAAGCTCAGTTTTGCAAGCCAAATCCCTCAGGTTGATGTAGTCATGACGCACCTTGTGTTGACTTCTTCGAAACGATTTTGACATCTCCCTGGGTCTTATGGAATGCCTACTGAAGTGGAAGATTAGCAGATGTTCAAATTCTGGCTGCAAGTACCAATCAACCAGATGCCAATATGTATTATGCTATGTGATGTCATCTTTATTTATCTGTTGTGAATGGAATACTAGAGAGATGCAAAGGAAAAGGAAATGGAGAATGTGGTTAAAAATGCAAAATTTTTATCTATGATGTTTCATGGTCCTGGGGCCTTCTTGGCTAGGGAGGGAAAACTGGATCCTACGGGCAGCAGGTGCTTGCACTAGCGAAGTGGCAAAAGCTGCTGACTGATTGATAGAATCTCTCAGAAGTAGAAGTTGTAAAGTCAGCAAGATAGCCCTCCCCGGCCCACTTGCCATATGTGCCCACCCATGCACTTTATAAAGTCTTGTATCTCAATGTTTTTGTTAACTGTCATTTCCAAGCAATGTTTCAGGATTCGCAAACTCCAGTTGAACAAGAGCAGTGAGAATTTGGAAGTCAAGTCATGCAGCTGAGGAAAGTCTAGGCCATTGTGTATTAACTCAATCCCAGTAATCTTATGCCTATTGACTTTATCATCTACATTTCTTCCCAAAACCCTTATCAAAATCCAATTATACCATGAAATAACTCCACAGAGGCCGGTATCCCTTCACCAGATCACCCTTATTTATATATGACGAGTCCTTGACACTCATCCAGCTCCCTCAGAGCAAACAGAATCTCTGACACTCCTGTTTATTTTTTTTTAGGAGAGTGTTTGACACTGATCCAGCTCCCTCGGAGCCAGCTCTCAGAGTGAACAGTGTGACACTCCTGTTCTTTTTTTTACCCCCCACCACTACCGCCTAACCGCGGTAGTGCTTATTATTCTTTCCCCCAGCACCCATGGTGTGTGTGTGTGTGCAGGTGTGAGACACAGTGAAAGGCACAAGGTGCAGGAATCTTTATTCAAATTTCCATCACCAGGAAGAAAGGAAACACCCGAGTGGCCAGTGACAAGCAGTGCCCTTCACATCAAAGGGCAATGCTTGTGTGATCAAACAGTGAAGGGGAGGGAAGGGAAGGGATCAAATCAAGATAGAGTTGGAGGGGGAAATAATGCACTCCACTCCCTGCGGCGCTCAACTCTCCCTGAACAACTCCAGGGTGTTGGTGAACACCATGTGCTCCTTTTCCAGAGACACCCAGGCAATACACTCCTGTTTATTATTTTTTTTCTTCAGAGAGAACAAAACCTCTGACACTCCTCTTTTTCTTGTTCTTTCTTTTTTTTAACACAGTCAAGGAGGAGAGTCCTTGCACGCACACTGATCCAGCTCCCTCAGAGCCAGCTTTCAGAGTGAAACGACCCTCTGACACTCCTGTTTATATATTTTTTTTAACCCCCACACTACCGCCTAACTGCGGTAGTACTTATTTTTTCCCCCAGCACCCATGGTGTGTGTGTGCAGGTGTGAGACACAATGAGAGACACAAGGTGCACAAATCTTTATTCAATTTCCACCATCAGGAAAATAGGAAAACACCTGGGTGGCCAGTGACAAACACTGCCCTTCACATCAAAGGGCAGTGCTGTGTGATCAAACAGTGAAGGGGAGGGCAGGGACTAAATCAAAATAGAGTTGGACAACCTGTTTATATCTGTCAGCCAGGGCTCCCTGATTGGACCATATTCAATGATCCTGCCAACATACCTTCTGAGGCAGAGAGCTCCAAAGTTGCATCTCTGTGCTAAAAGAGTGACCATTTGTTTTAAAACTGTCCTATAGTTGAAATTTCACCCCCAAAGGAAGCATTCTTTCCAAATCAGCCTTGCCTAAACCATTCAAGATTTTATAAATGTCAATCAATTCACCCCTCACTCTTCTAAACTCTCGGCATGTCCAATCTTTCCTTATAAAGCAATCCATTCATTCCAGAATTAATGCAGTCAACCTCCTATGATTCACCTCCAAAAAATTTGCATTCTTGCTTAATTATAGAGATTAATGCAACATACAGATTTTGAGATATGGTCTCACCAATTCCTTGCATAACTAAAGCATAACATCCTTATTTTAATGTTCAATGCAGTTTGTGATGAAAGATAGCATTCCAATAGCTTTCTTAATCACATGTTGCGCATACATGTTGCATTTTTCTGACTTGTGAACCAGAACACCTACATACCATCTCTACCCCAAAATTTAAGACATTCATTGTTTGCATTAGCTTCTGCTTTTCTGTTCACCATGTTGAATAATTTCACCTTTTTTCCATATTATGCTCCATCTGCCATAGCTATGCACGTTTGCTCATTCACTGAACCGATCTCTGTCAGACTGCGTCCTTGTTCCATCACCTCAACATTTTATTTATCTCTTGTCATCTGCAAATTTAATGGCCATCCTTTCATCTTCTTATCAAAATCTTGTTATAATTTGTAAAATGTGGAAGGCTCAGCACAGACCCCTGATGGCCCCATTTGTTACATGCTGTCAACTTGAAAAAGACACAGTTATGTACACTCTATTTCCCGCCAACAAGCCAAACTTCTACACATGCGAGTATGTCACCTCTTATTGTATATGATATGGCAGTTTATCAGATGCTTTGCAGAAATCAACATATAGAACATCAATGGTCTCTCTCCTACCCATGCTTGCTATTCCTTCAAAGAATTCCAATGAATTGGTTAAATTGGGTTTCCCTTTCACAAAACCATGCTGAGTTTTCCCAATTACTTGTGTTTTTCGACTTGCTCAGTTCTAACCTCCTTAATGATCAAATCTGACAACTTCCCCATGGATCTCAAACAAACTGGTGTATTATTTCCTGTACACTGTCTCCCTCATTCCATGAATAGAGAGGTAATATTTGTTATTTTCCAGTCTGATAGAAATTTTTCAGAATGTAACGATCTTTGGAAAATTAATATCTGTTATTTTGTCAGCCACCTCTTTTAAAACACTAGGATGATGTTGATCAGGACCTGGAAATTTATTAATTCACAGCTCCATCAGTTTGCCAAGTATCACTTCCCTAATGATTATAATTTCACCAAATTCCTTCAATCTCCTGATTTGCAAGTACCAAGCTTCACGGAACCAGGCTCCCAGGATCAATTACACCATTTAGCAACTATCTGTGTACAGTTTGCATGTTCTCTCTGCGTTTGCATGGTTCTGCTCTGGTTTCCTCCCATAGTTCAACGATGTGTAGGTTAGGTGAGTTGGCCGTGCTAATTTACCCCATAGTGTCCAGGAAGGTGTGGATTAGCCATGGGAAATGCAGGGATGCTGTGGATCTGGATGAGATGCTCTTTGGAAGGATTCTATAATATCTTTTACCTTTTTAGATACCTATAGAAAATCTTGCGAACTGTTGATATAATTATTTTCTTAATCTTGTTCTGATATCTCTCCTGAGTGGAATGTCTTCGGTGATCAGCAATTTCAAAACTTGTAATTCAACTCACTTATCCTTGAGACTGCCATTGGTCAAAAGCATACTTTTGCTGTGCATAAGCAATAGCACAGCAGTTTCTCATCTTCTTCTAGTGACCTTATACTTAACTACTTCTCATCCATTCCAACTTTTCATAATTTGCACCTTTTCACTTTACTCCTTGTAGCCATATGACTATCTATTATCAGCAACCATTGTGATGTTACACCTGATGTCCCACATCTTGAATATAACACTGAGAGATGATTGTAATCATGTTCAACATGAAGTCAGAAGTTATTAGCTAGAGGTGATAGTTATCACAATACTTAGAGCATGAAATTGCCAGTTCTGCTCTTGCATTTTTGTTCTCCTCTTACATTTATGGAATGTCACTTGATTGAACTCTCCCAGTACTCAAACTCTTATTGACACTATTGACTCTGGCAAGAAATCTCTAAAGGGTGTTAGGGCAAGATTTGTGAACTCCATGGTTGCTACAACCTTTCACATGTTTTGTTCTTTGGCAGATCAATGTTTTCCAGAATAGGAGGGAAGTGTGGAGATTTCAGGGTTGTGGAGGAGTGTGTGGGAAGGGGTAAGAATGATAAGTTCCTTCTTGAATTTATTTCAAAATGTGCTGTCTATTAGATAAGTGCTAACTCTGCAAGAAGTTTAACTCATTTTCCTCTTCAAATCCCCACCCCCAGTGTGACATGCAGATTAATCTTCTGAAGATCTTGGAAGTGGTGATTATAGCTCTAGCCTTTTACTGTGTAATGCACTTGCACAACATGTTCAGATTACACTAGCAGCATTTTGTGTAAATAAAACAATCACAGTGACTGATTTATTTATTCCTTGGAATGTGGATATATTTAATGTACTTTGTGTGATCTTATATTATTACTGTAAATTGTTTGTCCACAGTCTGTTGTTGTCCAAAGTGCCACATGGTCAGTTAAGTGCATCATCACGTTGTGGTAATTCTACCTGACAGTAGTCTGGAACTTAGACTAATATGCTGAAAAAATGCATTCAACTGTCTACAAGACAGTTTAGGTCAATTTATAAAAACATCAGGAATAAAAAGTTAATCTCATTAATAATGATCATGAAACTGGCCATGAAAATCCATTCAGTTTGCATGATGCCCTTCAGAGGAGGAAATGTGCCATCCTCACTTGGGCATGCCTACAAGTAGCTACATCAATGCAGTTGGCACTTCACTGTTCTCTGAAATGACACAGTGAGCCAACCAGTTGACTGATTGACTGCTGGATTTATTGTTGTTACATATACTGAGATAGACTGAAAAGTGTTGTTTTACATGCTATAGAGGCTGATTGTACCATATAAAGTGCATAGGACAGCAGAACAGAGTGCAGAATACAGTTATGGCTCACAGATATGTGAACCAAAACAGTTAAAGAGGGATAATAAATGCTGGCTTTTCCACAAACACAAATCCCTGGACCAAACTTTACAAAGTTGTTTCAGTGGGGATTCCTGAAGAAGGGCTTATGCCCGAAACGTCGATTCTCCTGTTCCTTGGATGCTGCCTGACCTGCTGCGCTTTTCTAGCAACACATTTTCAAAGTTGTTTCAGTGTTGGGTTTCAAATCGTCAGGTTGAAGTTTTGGACAGCAGTAATGATGAGTGATTCCCACTGCAATTCCCCTAACCTGATGCAGCAAAATATAGAACATAGAACATAGAACAATACAGCACAGAACAGGCCCTTCGGCCCACGATGTTGTGCCAAACATTTGTCCTAGCTTAAGCACCCATCCATGTACCTATCCAATTGCCGTTTAAAGGTCACCAAAGATTCTGACTCTACCACTCCCACAGGCAGCGCATACCATGCCCCCACCACTCTCTGGGTCCAAAGCTTCCACATCTTTCCGAAAGTGAGGCGACCAGAACTGCACACAGTACTCCTGCCATTTCTAAAATCTGGATGTGAGGCTGCAAAATAGGGGTGCCTGAGTGTCACTTGTTTTGTGGATTGAAGTCATTCCCCTGTCTGAAAAGAAGAAAAGAGCATCACTGACTGATTATTGTAGCAATGGCTTTCCTGAAAATAAGTCAAAAGGGTTACTTCAAATAAAATGGATCAATTAAATACAGTTACTCGGTATCCTTGTTTAACCCTTAATATCTTTTCATCGCCTTATTCTTACATTTTTTGTGTTCCTTATTAAACTCATTCCATTTGAATATCGAATTTCTCCAGTGTAGAAACGGGCCATTTGGCCCAACAAGTCCACACCAACCCTCTAAGGAGTAACCCACCCAGACTCATTCCCCCAACCTATTACTCCACAATCAGCCCTGACTAATGGCATCTAACCTACACATCCCTGAAGATTATGGGCAATTTAGCATTGCCAATTCACCTAACCTGCACACCTTTGAATTGTGGGAAGAAACTGAAGGAAACCCACGCAGACACGGGGAGAATATGCAAACTCCACACAGACAGTCACCCAAGGCTGAAGTCAAACTCAGGTCCCTGGAGCTGTGAAGCAGCAGTCCTAACCACTGAGCCACTCTGCCACCCCAATATATTTGGAAGTTTTGCTGCAAGGTTCTGTGCTTGATTCTCCTGCTCCTCGGATGCTGCCTGAACTGCTGCGCTTTTCCAGCAACACATTTTTCAGTTGTGAGCAAGTCCTGCCATTTCTAAAATCTGGATGTGAGACTACAAAATAGGGGTGCCTGAGTGTCATTTGTTTTGTGGATTGAAGTCACTCCCCTGTCTGAAAAGAAGAAAAGAGCATCGCTGACTGATTATTGTAGCAATGGCTTTCCTGAAATTAAGTCAAAAGGGTTACTACAAATTAAATGGATCAATTAAATTCAGTTACTATGTATCTCAATTTCTTAAGATGCCAAATGACAATATATTGACAACATATGAAACAAAAATGAGTTTGAACTTTGGAAATCACACAATGAGAAGACCATTTTGGTGTTTGTTTTTAAATCAGCAGAGATTCCTTGTAGGCTTTGAACTGAAAGACATTGACCTAGCTGTGGGTCAACGAAAAAGTCGGAGGTAATCAGCATCTATACCTTGACAGGAGGGAAGGACATCTACCAGTTTGTTCTGCTTTGAGTTCATCTGAGAACAAATCCCCTGGAAATTTGACTACAAGAATTTCACAGCCCGCTGAGAATCTTTCACTTTACCAGACTTTCCCTTCAATGTATCACCTTCATGTAAGAAACTGCAGACCTGCTGCCAAAGAGAATGAGATAATTCTCTTAGCAGGTATCATACACTCATACACTCCTAGGGAGTGTTGCTGAACAAAGAGACCTTGGAGTGCAGGTTCATAGCTCCTTGAAAGTGGAGTCGCAGGTGGATAGGATAATGAAGAAGGCGTTTGGTAGGCTTTCCTTTATTGGTCAGAGTATTGAGTACAGGAGTTGGGAGGTCATGTTGCGGCTGTACAGGACATTGGTTAGGCCACTGTTGGAATATTGCGTGCAATTCTAGTCTCCTTCCTATCAGAAAGATGTTGTGAAACTTGAACGGGTTCAGAAAAGATTTATAAGGATGTTGCCAGGGTTGGAGGATTTGAGCTCTCGGGAGAGGCTGAACAGGCTGGGGCTGTTTTCCCTGGAGCGTCGGAGGCTGAGGGGTAACCTTATAGAGGTTTACAAAATTATGAGGGGCACAGATAGGGTAAATAGGCAAAGTCTTTTCTCTGGGACTGGGGAGTCCAGAACTAGAGGGCATAGGTTTAGGGTGAGAGGGGAAAAATATAAAAGAGATCTAAAGGGCAACGTTTTCACGCAGAGGGTGGTACGTGTATGGAATGAGCTGCCAGAGGACATGGTGGAGGCTGGTACAATTGCAACATTTAAGAGACATTTGGATGGGTATATGAATAGGAAGGGTTTGGAGAGATATGGGCCAGGTGCTGGCAGGTGGGACTAGATTGGGTTGGGATATCTGGCCGACATGGACGTGTTGGACCAAAGTGTCTGTTTCCGTGCTGTACATCTCTATGACTGTATGAGTCTAATTATAAGTTGCAATGTTATTGCTTTACCTTTGCCTTTGAATCTTTGTATGAATGAGATGAGTAAGTAAGATATTGGGATTTTGGGGTAATTGTGTTAATTGTGATAATTTGTGTAAAACTTGTTTTTATTATGAAACTGACAAAAGTCTTGTTTCTCAAATTATTTAATTTGAGAATGGGGATGGGATCCCTACAGTTTGGAAACAGGCCGTTCGGCCCAACAAGTCCACGTCAACCCTCCAAAGAGTAACCCACACAGAACCATTCCCCATTACTCTACATTTCCCCTGACTAACCCACCTAGCCTATACATCACTGAACACTATGCGACAGTATAGCATGGTCAATTCACCTAATCTGCACATCTTTGGACTGTGGAAGGAAACCAGAGCACCCGGAGGAAACCCATGCAGACACGGGGAGAATGTGCAAACTCCACACAGTAAAGTCGCTCTTTATTTACACGTGTACAGTATACTGGCCAGCTGGAGTCAGTCCCTGAAGTGAGGGGACCCTGAAACATCTGTTTATATCTGTCAGCTAGGATACCCTGATTGGACAAGGTTATTAACCCCAATCAAGGATCTCATCATCAATAAGATCCACCTGGTTCCAATTACTACAATATTTAAGAAAATTCCTGCTGTCAAATTTTATGCTATCCTCAAACTTCCCTCTTTATTTTTGGTTTCTCATCTTTTGTTTTTTTTTAAAAAACTTGCCCAATACTCTAGATTACCACCAATGTTGCTGCATTTATTTTTTTTCTTTCAGTTTGTTACTATCCTTAAGTTTCCTTGGTTAGCCATGGTTAGTTTATTCCTTTCCTGATCTTTCCTTCCCATTGGAATATAGCTTTGCTCTGAGTCATCAGCTATTTTCTTAAACTTCTGACATTGTTTATCAACCATCTTTTCTGCTGGACTTCTTTCCACTTGACTCCAGCCAACTCTTACCTCACTCCTTTGTAAATACACTTATTTAATTTCAGTACAATTGTTTTTGACTCAAGTTTGTCACTCTCAAACTGAATGTCAATTCTATCATGCTATGATTTCTGTTTCCTGTGGGATCTTTTACTCTGAGATTATTTATTAAACCTTCCTTGTGTCACTTTACCAGATCCAAAATAGCCTGATCCTTGATTAGAACTGCAACAGATTGTTCGTGGGCACTCTCCCAAATACACTCTGAATTTTTCCTCATGGTTAGCTCTGTTAATTTGATTTTCCCAATCTACATGAAAATTAAAATCACACATGATTAAATGTACTACCTTTTTTGATATGCCCTCACCGTCTCCCAGTCTGTTCTGCAGTACAGTTACTGTTACAAGGCTGATAGATCACCAGTCTTCTCTTCTCCTTATTGTTTCATATATCCATTCATATGGATTCTACATCTTCTAATCCATGATCATTTCTTGCTAATGCACATGTTAAATAACATTCTAATATAGCTACCAGAACACCCTTTGCTTCCTGCCTGATCTTTTGAAAAGTCATACACTTCTGAAGATTTAATTCCCAGCTTTGATTTCCTTGTAACCAAGATATTGCAATGGCTACTAAATCATTCCCATAAATAGCTATTTTGAACAGTTAGTTCATTTATTTGATTCTGAATACTCTGTGCATTTAAGTAAAGAGCCATTCAATTTGTCTTTTCATTCCATATTTGGTCCTAATTGCTGCTCTTTATTTGAATGTCTTCAAAGATAAAAGTTTTATATATTTGCTGATTTCATTACATTGTGCACTTGTAATGTTTGGCTCAGATTTAAATCTGAAATGAAGATGATGGATTATTAACATTCCTTTGGAACTGTGAAAGAGAAAATAATTAATTTAGAAAATGTTGTACAGCTGTTAGCCAGTGGATGCTGGTGTAGTCACAAACAAAGCATTAGGACACTGATTACCTCTGGGGAGTTGCTGCATTGGGCCAAGTTAAACAACAGATGTTTAAAAAAAAGTTCCCTTTGTCCTTTGAAGATATGTTCATCAAATCAATTTGAGCTCATCTTGCAGACACCTGTTTTCAAAGCTGTTCAACTCTCCCTCCTCACCTGGAGGTGGGCGGTTGTGGGGCAGTGGTAGTATTCCTATCTTTGGTACAGGAGGCTGAGGTTCAAGTCCCACCTCCCCAGTGTAATGTCATAACAGCTCTGAGCAGGTTGACTAGAAAATAGAAAATATCCCTCCTAATATCAAAGGGCTGTCTTGTGGTGCGGTGATAGTGTCTCTACACCTGGAAAGGGAGGCCCAAGTTCAAGTCCCACCTGCTCCAGAGGTGTGTAACAACATCTCTGAACAGGCTGATTAGAAAAATAGGTTAAATCAATAAAAATTCTATTTGACTCCAGAGCAATCTCCCATATCATGAAGTGCATGGATTGTACCATTGTGCTCAACTCTGTGAAACTGTGCCTCAGAGCCCTACTTGGGTGTGTCAGAAGAGGAAGACTCTGCACTGAAAAAGTAAACTATTTTCTGACCTCTGTTTTCTCTGGTCCCTCTTCCTAGCCTGCTCAGCTTTCCATTTCTGCTGGTCTCCTCAATGCTAAAGGAGTGTGCTTCCTGTGTTTCATGAGTTCAGGCAGAACAGCATCAGCACTTGGAGTTTATTTCAAGCCCGCTTTGAAAGTTTCTTGTACTGTGTATTGATATTCAGCTCTTTCATTATAGGCAGTCTCTTTATGGTGTCTAATAGTTCAATGATGACTATGTTCTCCCTCCTGTCTAACTCAGTAAGTGTTCAATCCAACACATCATTGCAGTCAGTGATGATGTCCCTGCCTGTATTATCAATTGAGCTGTTGCTTTTCGACTCCATCATTCATGGCCACTTTTGCTTCCCATATGTGGAGAGTAAAGTATTGTAAATGGTATCTGACAAGTTCTTTTTTAATTCATTCAGCGACTTTCATGGCTGGGCCAGCATATATTGCTCGTCCCTAGTTGCCTTTGAGAAGGTGGTAGCAAGCTAACTTCTTCAATTAATCCATTGGATGTCAATAGACCCATGACGCTGTTGTTGGGTGAAGGGAGGCAGTTACAGGATGTTGACCCAGTGACAGTGAAGGAATGACGATATATTTCCAAGCTAGGATAGTGAGTGCTTGGAGGGGAACTTACAGGAGGTCACTTTCCCTTGTGTCTGTTGCCCGTGTCCTTCTAGGTGGAAGTGCTTGTACGTTTGGAAGGTGCTGTCTAAGGAGCTTCACTGAATGTTTGCCGTGTATCTTGTAGATGGTCTACACTGCTGCTACTGAGTGTCAGTGGCAGAAGGAGTGGATGTTTGTGCATATGATACTAATCAAGCAGGCCACAACCACCGGGAACAACACCGTTTCTGCATTCGCCGCAGCCACTTCCGCCCTGGAGTTGCCGTCGCTGCATTTACTTCCGCCCCCAGTGATGTCACTCACCTGCAAACGACCACGCCGCATGCGTCTCTGCCCCTGAGCTGATCTCCGCCCCCACGCCAATTTCCGCCCCCACGCCGATCTCTGCCCCCGTGCCGATCTCCGCCCCCACGCCGATCTCCGCCCCCAAAACTAACCCCGCCCCCACGCAGATCTCGACCCCCGTGCCGATCTCCACCCCCGT
>NC_057724.1:14369939-14442383 GCF_004010195.1 Chiloscyllium plagiosum
CAAAACTTGCGCCCACACCTCTCCCCTCACTTCCTTCCAAGGCCCCAAGGGATCCTTCCATATCCGCCACAAATTCACCTGCACCTCCACATACATCATTTACTGCATCCGCTGCACCTGATGTGGCCTCCCATTCATTGGGGAGACAGGCCGCCTACTTGCGGAACATTTCAGAGAACATCTCTGGGACACCCGCACAAACCAACCCAACCGCCCCATGGCTCAACACTTTAACTCCCCCTCCCACTCCACCAAGGACATGCAGGTCCTTGGCCCCTTCCATCGCCAGACCATGGCAACCCGATGACTGGAGGAAGAGCGCCTCATCTTCCGCCTAGGAACCCTCCAACCACAAGGGATGAATGCAGATTTCTCCAGCTTTCTCATTTCCCCTTCCCCCACCTCATCTCAGTTCCAACCCTCGGACTCAGCACCGCCTTCTTGACCTGCAATCTTCTTCCCCCCCTCTCCGGCCTATCACCCTCACCTTAACCTCCTTCCACCTTTCGCATTCCCATCGCCCCTCCCCCAAGTCCCTCCTCCCTACCTTTTATCTTAACCTGCTTGGCACACCCTCCTCATACCTGGAGAAGGGCGTATGCCCGAAATGTCGATTCTCCTGCTCCTTGGATGCTGCCTGACCTGCTGAGCTTTTCCAGCAACACATTTTTCAGCTCTGATCTCCAGCATCTGCAGTCCTCACTTTCTCCAAGCAGGCTACATTGTCCTGCATGGTGTCAAGGTCCTTGAGTGTTGATGGAGCTGCATCCATCTGGAAAAGTGGAGAGTATTCCATCACACTCCTGACTTGTGGATGGTGGATAGGCTTTGGGGAACCGCAAAGTGAGTTACTCACTGCAGTATTCAAAGCTAATGGTCTGCCCTTGTAGCTACAGTAGTTCCATGGCTAATCTAATTTAGTTTGTAGTCATTGGTAGCCCACAGAATGTTGATAGTGGGGATTCTTAATAATAATGGAATGTCAAGGGGCAATATTCGATAAAAACCAAAAACTGCGGATTCTGTAACTCAGAGACAAAAGTAAAAATTGCTGGAAAAACTCAACAGGTCTGAGAGCATCTGTGGAGAGAAATCAGAATTAATGTCCTGGGTCGAGTGAAGGTCCTGAGCAAGGGTCACTTGACCTGAAACGTTAACTCTGATTTCTCTCCACAGATGCTGCTAGACCTGCTGAGCCTTTCCAGCAATTTCTATTTTTGGCAATAGTTAAATTCTCCCTTGTTGGAAATGGTCATTGTCTGGTACATGTTTGGCAAAATGTTACTTGCCACTGGAGATTGCTTAGGTCTTGCTGGAGTTAAACGTGGAATGCTTCATATCTGAGGAGTTGTGAATATTACTGAACATCCTACAATCATCACTGAACATCCCCACTTCTGACCTTATTGGCTAGACCTTTCATCATTGTGGATGGAGTTATTTGTGAAGCTTCTTGCTCCAGTGAGTTATTTATTTTCCCATCATCATTCATGACTATATATGGCAGGACTACAGAGCTTAGATCTGATCTGTTGATAGCAGAATCCCCCAGATCTGACCATCACTTCCTGCTTATACTCTTTCACACGCAAGTGTTGAGGCTTCACCAGACTGATATATCACTTTTAGGAATGTTGGCACTGCTCCCGGCATGTCTCCCTGTAACCTTCATTCAAACTCCAGTGAAATGTTCCGCATCACTTCTGAACTGGACATGGGAATGTCAGCAAGTGCCTTTCAGTTGAATTGAGGAACACTTGGTTCTTATCTGATTGGGCAAAATGGCGCTTTGGTTTTATCTGTTCATGGAACATGGAAATTGTTGGCCAGCATTTATTGCTCATCCCTAATTGTCCATCAGCAGTTAAGCATCAACCACATTGTGTGGGTCTCGGGTCCTGTAGGCCAGACCAAATAAGTATGGCAGATTTCTTTCATAGTAGTCTGACAGTGTGGGAACAGGCCACTCAGCCCATTGAGTTCACACAGCCCCTTTGACAAGTACCCACCCCATCCCTGTAATTCCCATTGTTAATCCACCTACCATGCACATCCAAGGACACTTTAGCATGGCCAAACCACCTAACCTTGCACATCTTTGGACTGTGCAAGGAAACTGGAGCACCTGGGGAAAACCTGTGCAGACAAAGGCAGAATGTGCAAACTCCACACAGGCAGAAACCCAAGGCTGGAATTGAACTTGCGTCTCTGGCACTGTGAGGCAGCAGTGCCAACCAGTGAGTCGTCATGCTATCCTTCCCTAAAGGACACTACTGAACTTGACAGGTCATTACAACAATCAAAAGTAATTTGAACATCACCTGACATGCTGAAATTTTAATCTATGTCCCCAAAGCATTTCCCTGAAGTTCTGGTTTACAAGTTGAGTGATATTAGCACTACACCACCACCTCCCTATGCTTTTGTTACAAGGTTTGTCCTTCTGTTTTAAATAAAAACCTTCAAGGGTTGTATCTTAACCTTGGTGCAAGTCTCTCTTATTTCATTCGGCATGCTTCTGGATACAGGTGTCGCGAATTTTGTTGAAATCTGTCTGCGGTGATAAAAAGGGAGTTAATGTCATGGTTTTCCCTCGAACCAACTTTTAGAACTTTCACAAATCTCCTTGTCATCCTAAGTCAGCATTCTGGGAAAAACGCCAGCCCTGAGAATTTGTTTGTTTTGGGCCTTTTTAGCTTCTCTGTGTACCTTCTCAGTGACTTCAAAGTCATTGATTATTTCCTTCATCAGACACAAAGGCAGAATATTTATTATTTTGTGCTGATCTTGAGACAAACGGTCTTTATACTTTAACAAATCTTTTTGCAACATTCAACATTATATCAGAAATAGATTTCCAAAGGGGTAACTCTGTTACAATTGTATTGTATGTTATGTTCGAGAAGATTATAGAAGCTTCATTGGAGAATGCTATTAGGCTATGATCGCATAATCAAGAACCTAATCAATCTTTGCAACAGTAATAGGATGACATCAGTACTGGGAACAGAGATGATCACAGATGATATACAAAAACAAACCATTCATTAGAGTGGATGCACTGGGAGCTGTTGCCTATTTTAAATTCCCAGGCACTTACAACCTCAGAAGAGACAGTCATCATACACTCACTTAAACTAATGACCACATAAGGTCACTAACTCTATCCATAATGTAAATGTTTAAATAAATTTTTAAGTATCCATGTGCTGTACTCAATTTTCAGTGGTGAGTGCACTGGGAATTAGGATTTGGATAAGACATCAGAGGGATTTTAAAATGTTTGAGATGGCCTATGTAAATATGAAGATTTTTAAAATTAATTCTCTAATGCCTTTGAATTTTCCCAGTAAGTGATCAAAACAGATTAAATGTGATTCCATAAAGGCAGAATTATCAATGCAAAAGCTTAATGAATCAGCTGACAACAACAACATATCAGACACCTTTAGCATAATATAATTTCCCGAGGCACTTCACAATAGCACCACAAAACCAAGGAGAAAGTGAGGAGTGCAGATGCAGGAGAGTCAGAGTCAAAAAGTGGCACTGGAAAAGCACAGCCAGTCAGGTAGCATCCAATGAGAAGGAGAATTGACGTTTCGGGCATAAGCCCTTACTGATGAAGGCTCCTTGGATGCTGCCTGACTTGCTTTGCTTTTCCAGCTCCATTACAAAACCAAGTTTGCCTTCACCTTACGGAGAAATTTAAATGAGAGATATTGAATGATTATTTTTCTGAATAATTGCACATAGTCGTACACAATTTTTCTGGAGCCCGACTCTGGCTTACTTTCACATTGTGGTCAAAAGGAAAGCAAGGACTCTAATGGTTAACTTCAAAGAAAGCTATTTGCAAAGATTCAGTAATTCCTGAAGCACAACTTTCTCCAATTCCTAGGTTAAGGGAACCGTGTTCAGTAACCTGCAATGCACCGATGTTAATAAAGACTGTTACTGTCCAGAAGGAGTGAAAGAAGCTTTGCTCTGAAATAATTGATCAAGATGGCAGCTCTAGTAGAGACTTCGACATTACCACAGCCGTTCAATGACATGGAGGGCTCACAGTGAGGACAGAAGTGGGAACTCTGGAACTAACAAATTCAATGCAATGGGAACTGCATCAGGTTTGCACATAAACGAGCAGTGTCACCCGGTCAGCACATTTTTATATGCTGTACATTCAAGAGACAATACATTTATGGAAAGAGTGAATGTGGGCAAAATTATTGCAGAATTCAATACAACTATTCACATCACTAATGGTGTACTTCAGACACCCAAAATAATTTATCGGCAGAACAGGCGAGAATCATTCAACAAAATCAGTGAAAAGGAGAAATTGAAATCTTTTTTAAAGAGATTTATATCATCTAGCAGAATGTTGGCAGTATGTAGCTTTAAACGATGAATTTACTAGAAACCATATCTTAGTCAGGGGGAGGATGAAAAATTGCCAGAATTTCTCCAATCCTTGTGTAGAACAAACAATCCAATGTGTAGTTAGGCAGACAGCAGGCGCCAAAATTGTTCTGTTTTCAAGGAAACATCAGGAATTCTTCCAACACATATGTACATGTTGATCGAGAACATTTTCCTGGACACACTTAAAAAATTCCTCACCATGCAAACCCTTAACACTGTGGCAGTCTGAGTCTATGTTTGGAATGTTAAAATCCCCCAATCTACTATCCTTACAACAATCTGTCTCTCCCTACATATTTGCTCCTCAATTTCCCGCTGACTACTAGGAGGCCTATAATATAATCCAATGAAAGTCATCAGTCACTTCTTATTTCTCAGTTCCACCTATGTATCTCACTGGACAATCCTCTCTAACTACTGCTATGATGCTTTTTCTAATGAAAGACACCATTGCCCCTCCTCTCTTGCCTTCCCTTCTATCCTTCCTACAGCATCTGTACTCCAGAACATTGAGCTGCCAGTCCTGCCCACCCTGATCCATGTTTCTGTAATAGCTATGATATCCCAGCCCCATGGTCCCATCCATGCCCTGAGTTTATCTGCCATTAACTATACTAGGTTGTTCAAGATGTTAGACAAAGCAGCAGTAGGAGTTGAGTGCTATCACTGTGGCCAACTGGCATTCCTGAGGAATTCTACAATATTGTGGAAACTTCATCACTGCAAAAACATAGGAAAAGTCTGACCAAGGGAAGCTTTCCAGGAAAATGGAAATTTTTACAACAAAGAAAACCAAGAAAATAAAAGGTGAGGAACAAAGCCTAAGACAGCATTTCTCAGTGAGGTCAAAAATAATCAACAGGAATTCTGGGCCCAAAGGTTTAAGTGTTTGACACAGAATTTAACCTCAATTCTAGAATAACTGTTTCACTCGACTTTGACAGCTTGTCGTGACTCAAGAGTGTAAAAGATTGACCCGGGATCATTAAATTCAAAGTCCAGAGGACAAAGATTTCCAGGTATGTGTTCAAACACTGCAAAACTCAGTCATAAAGCCTGAAATATTGGTCAGACACTCTACGTACTGAAGAATACTCACTATTAACTAGAATTGCATTCAGCTAGGTCTCTACGGAGAAAGTGAAAGTAATGCTCCCAAATGAGATTGGGGAGAATTTTAACAAGAATTTCCAGAGTTATTTAAAGACTTGTAAAAATTAGAACATGTGTATTAAATTACTCTGCAAGAATATTCAGATTTAGATTTAGATTTTACTGTCACGTGTACTGAAGTACAGGACTACAGTGAAAAGAGTCGAGAGTGTGGTGCTGGAAAAGCACAGCAGGTAAGGCAGTATCTGAGGAGCAGTAGAATTGATGTTTTGGGCATAAGCCCTTCATCAGGAATGGGCCCAAAACATTGATTCTCCTGCTCCTTGGATGCTGCCTGACCTGCTTTTCCAGCACCACACTCTCGACTCTGATCTCCAGCATCTGCAGACCTCACTTTCTCCTACAGTGCAAAGTGTACAACCTTACCACACATGGTGACAGCTTAGGTACAAAGGTACCTCAGTACAAAAAAACTAGAGATGGCAATAAGTGCTGCCAGTGACACCCATGTCCCAGAAAAGTATTTAAAAAAACGTCCATTCCTTGAAATAGACAGACCGTGGGACTAATCTACACCGTGCCAATTGTGGAACCTGAGCCAAACAAAAGAAGCATAGATATTTTAACCAACCTGTTCAGATAAGACACCAGTGTCCTGGCAGAAAGGTAGGGACACTATAACTATGTCACAAGAAAAGATGAGAAGGAGATATTATTAACCAACCTATTCAGACAGGTTATTGCACCCTTCTAAAGCAGGTGGGACTTGAACCTGGGAGTCCTGTCTCAGAGAGAGGGACACCATCATTATGCCACAAGAGCCCGAAGGTAAGACATTTTTTCCTAATCAACCTGCTCAGAGATGTTATTACACACCATTAGGGCAAGTGCAACTTGAACCAGGCCTCCTGGCTCTCAGGTAGAGGCATTACCACAACACCACAAGAGCCCTAATGACGGGAATCTAGATATTTTCCAATTCAACCTATTAAACACCTCTGAAGAAGGTATGACTTGAACTTAGGCCTTCTGTCTCAGAGGTGTTTAATAACACAACCACTGCACTAGAAGAACTCTAGTCCTGAGATAAGGAGGATCTTTCTTTGTCTGATTGCTTCCAGCTGCAGCTCACTGTTGATACAGAACAACTTCATTAAAAATCTCAAAGCATATTTTGTTCATAAAAATGATCTTTATGTATATACATAGATACAAGTGGAGTTTGATTCTGTACAGTAGCGTATCAAGGAAACAAACAGACATTGGAGTTTGACTCTATCCAAACAAACCAAAGACACCTCTTACGTGAACCAGTCCCAGAATGGTAACAAAGCCTTGTCGCTTTTCAACATGACCCACTAGGTGGAGCACTGCAACAGTTCACAGTGACTCCTGTTACCCTCAAGGTGTTATCTTACACAACTTGCTAAGGAACCCAGGAGATTGCAATTTACCAGCAGCATGTAAAATATTTAGGGGTCAATGGGCAAACTCAACCTGAAAGATCCCAAATTGCTTGGGGAAACATTAGTCACAGGGACAACCAATCAGAAAAAAGATCAGCTGCCACCCCAATCACATACTGCCTCTGTCCCGTATTGGCTGCTGATAGGCAGACCGACAAGAGGAGGGGAGAAGCGGTCTGTGATTGGAGGAGCAGTAAGGAGGTGAGTAGTGATGTGAACAAGGCTGGCGAGGCCAGGAGGAGTGATGAGCTTGTGGCCAGAAATCATCAGGGACAAAGCAAGTGACTGCAAAAGGGAGCGAGGGAAATGTGACTGGCTGTGAAAAGGAAAGAGTGGAAGGGATGTTCCCACACGTGTTATAGAACAAAGAGATCTAGGGATACAGGTTCATAGCTCCTTGACAGTGAAGTGACAGATAAAAAGGGTGGTGAAAAAGGCTTTCGGTATGCTTGCTTTGACCAGTCATAGGATTGAACAGAGGAGTTGAGAAGTCTTGTTGTAGCTGTACAAAACATTGGTAAGGCCATATTTGGAGCACTGGTCACCCTATTAAACTAGAAGGAGTGCAGAAAAAGCTTTTTAGGATGCTACTGGACTGGAAGGTTTGAGTTATAAGAGAGGGCTGGATAGGCTGGGACATTTTTTCCCCTGGAGCATTGGAGACTGAGAGGTGACATTATAGAGATCTATAAAATCATGAGAGGCATAGATATGGTAGCTAGCCAACAGCTTTTCCCCATGATGGGGAGTCTAAAACTAGACAACATAGTTTTAAGGTAAGAGGGGAGAGATACAAATGTGTCCAGAGGGGCAATTATTTTCACACACAGAGGATGGTGAGTGTGTGGTATGGGCTGCCAGAGATAGTGGTGGTGATTAATACAATTTTGTCATTTAAGAAATGCTTGGACAGATACATGGATAGGATAGGTCTGGAGGGGTATGGATCAAATACAGGCAAATGGGCCTAGTTTAATTGTGAAAATTGGACAGCATGGACAAATTGGGCCAAAGAGCCTCTTTCTAAGCTGTAAGCCTCTATGCATATGACATATGACTGAAACAGTTTCAAACCTGCATATAAAGGATTCCTCAACTAATTGAAATCACTGAGGTAATGGATTCCTTGCAAACTAATGGGTATTTTACAAAATGTATGTCAGTTATTTTGATAAAACGTATGCCATTAATTTATCACTTTTGTCTTGTGCTAATTTAGGAATCGTAATGTCTCAGAAATTAAAGCTTTCCTTGCGTATTGTGGCTGCGATTTTTATGGCATACTGGTGATTATTAAGGACACTGATGAAGTATTTTATCTCTGCTTCTGTATGAGTTTAAATGCCCCAAACATCACAACAAATACAGAAGGCAATGTTTCTATATGACTGTATCACGTCATTAAGATATTAGTGAGAATGGAAAAATCAGCCTCCAGCAGTCAAAAGCAGGCCTCTAGAAAGTCTCACACATACACACACACTCACAGGCACACATACACTCACACTCGCATGCAAACACACACACACACTTAGACTCACACACATGCAGGCAGCCACACACACACACAGACACTCATACACGCAGGCAGACACACACACACACACAGTCACAAGTGAGGAGACACAAATGATCTATTATTCACTCACCTTCTCAGTTCCTGTCAGCAGAGAGGACTTTTTCTTTTCTCTTCACACCTTGGTTGCTTCCATTTTATGTCTCTTCTTCTCTTTCACCACCCCGAACAACCCCTTCATCTTTTGTACTGTTCTCAACATCAGCTGGTTTTTTGCCTTTCAAATTCTGAAGAAGTGTCCAAGGGTGCTCTCCAACCTGCTAAGTTTCTCCAGCATTCTCTGCGTTTTTCTTTTTAGTAAGTTTCCTCAGTATTCCTGTACATTAAGAGGCAGTCTAGGTATACTACAGAGTTGGATAAAGTACCACTCTGGTTCACCAGCCTTCAAAAGGTGGCTGGGGGTTTTTGAGAATTCAAATAATAAGATTGGACATTGGTTTAGCACATTTAGAGATACAAAGATGGAGATTCCTTTTGCGCAGGCTGTCAAGAGACCTGCCAGTACTGCTTAAGTAAATCTATCTTATCAATGTATGCTTCTTTAGCTACCCCATCTATGCAATATTCCAGATGGGATATCAGGTATCAAATTGTCAATCAAACCAAAGTCATGATATGTTGGATGAAAGGCTTGGTCCGAGTTTCAGCATCTATGCATAATAATAGTAACTGTTTTACATTAACTGAATTAATCAGCTTCTCTCTCTGTGAGATGTGATTGTGATTTTTTTTTCCTGGTGGTTGCACCAATTATTCCGCCTCACTTCCTGTGGAAAGCTTGAACTGCTGCCCTTGACTGGGAGGAAGTGTGATTTTGAGTAAACCAGTTACAAAAATGTTGACTTTGGCATTTCAAGAATGAGTTTTCAACAATAAATGCAGCTGACCCCGGACACATTAGGCCGTAAAGTCCCCTAATCCACAGTTCAATTACTGACCAACTTGAAAGAATTGCTACAATTGCTGACTTGACTGCTCAGTTGTCAAGCAGTTGCACCAAATGAATGATGTCAGTTCAGCTCCTGCACAGTGCCAAGCTGAGAAACTGTTCCAATCACTACTTCTTCTTTCAGCTTAGAAATTCAAAATACAAAAATCTTTAAACTATAACTAGCCCTTTGAAACTGCAGGGTAATTTGTTAATAACTATTCGCTATTCACTGTTTAAAATAACTGGATTAATGCCAATGTTCGGTTACCCAACAGAGGTATGTCAGATCAACGCATTAAATATTTGCTATTATTGTCAATTTGAAGTGTTATTGGATTTCTAGAGAGTATTATGACTCTCTATGTATTCTTCCACTTCATTTCAAAACTGCTTTTATCACTCTCCACTCCTGAAGTTGTTTGTGTTGCTCAGAGGTTGTGGCTCAGGGTTCCATTCTGCACACTGGAGAGATGACTTTCTTTTTCTCCGCTGACACTTTGTGGTTTCTGCTGGTTTTCCCTTTGCCTCTGTGTGTTTGCTGTCTGACTTCGGTAGTTTGCTGCAGGCTACTTCATTCACTCTACAGTGCATCAAACTGTTCTGTCTAAGTACAGCTCTCACTAATACAGACTCTTCCAACCCTGCATGTGACTGTTGGTATCTATCTCTGTTACAACATTTCATTGTCATATCTGTTCTCATTATGCATCAAGAAGAATAATCCTTGACCTCTTTTTCCTTGCAAATTGTTTGCCCAATACATCTTTTTCCAAATTTCTTAAATGCATTATCACCTTACGAATTATAGCCATCCTAAAATTCTAGGTTTGAATTTCTTGGAGCAACATAAAATTTGTGCAAATGCTTACCACCTAAGAAGCCAATGCCTTGCCTTTATATTGACTTATATTTGTACAAAAGACAATCTCACCAAAAGTAGCAGCTACAAGAGCAAGAATTTATTTCCACCAAGAAATCCTTACCCACCGACTGGAGAGCCAATAAGGTGACCGTGAGCCCCTATATTAACTCTCAGTCAGGCACTTAAATAGCCAGCAGTAGGTATTTCCAGGGATCATGGATCGTGTGGAGGGGGGGCACGGGTGGTGCAGAAATCCCACACACTCAAGCTGCCAATCCATCAGGTATTGGCAGCTCTTCATTGTTGTTAGCACTGCCAAGTGTGCTGCGGTAACGGATGGGATCGCACCCACTTAGGCTCTGGATCAGTGAGGGACCCACACCATGGGTTAGTGAATGTGTTTGTGGTGAGGGTTGTGGGCACGGGGTTGCTGGCAGGTGTGCGGGGGGAGAGGGGTAGTTATTGGAACCAAAGGCCGAGAGATGGCTTTCAGCTGGCTGTGCCCTCTTCCCCATACCAAGCCCCTCAATCAGACAGTGACAAACCTGGCAGCAAGGAACACACCCAACCCTTCCTGAGCTCCAAAGGGAGCCCCAGGCAAACATGACAGAACTTGCTTTTTGTGCAAGTTGGCATTAATTACCAATGAAAGGCTTGAATTGGCATCAAGATCATCCACAAGCCTTCCTATCCCATGCTTAATTGTGATAGAGATGGGCAGATACTCTGCTACCTGATTAAATGCCACCTCCCCCAACAGTAACTTCATCTCAGGGCAACAAAGGGAGGGCACTAAATTCTGCCCAACGTTTTTGTCATTACTCTCTAGTTCTCGGAATGTCAAATGTATCAGTAATATTTTAGTGGAAGCATGTCCACTTCTGGCTGGTTGCTAAGGTTCAGAGTTACACACATCATAGTGCCATTTCACTTTGTTTTAGTACATACTGTTGGACTCCTAGGTCCACTTCCCTCTTGTAGCCCATCCACTAGCAAATAGCCAGAACTGTTCAGAGAGAATGAATTAGGTTGTCCGCATGTGATTGGGGCCAGAGCAGTGGGCAAAGGTTTTTATAATTGTTCGCTGAGACTGAGAAAATCAGTGCTACTGGATTTCAAAGTAATTGGCAAGATTCTCAAGGTCATGTATTTTATTGCTTCATGTTAATATGATCATTTTCCTCTTTCTTTCTGTTGTCTAAATTGCCCTATAATTAATGTCCATGGGACTGAAAGGGTTAATATTGAGGATGGGCATAAGCACCACCCATTGTGATGATGCCATGTAGAATTGAGGGCAGAATATTTAGGATCTCAAAGGAGTAAGACATAAGATCTGGTCCTCCTCAAAGATTCTGCAATAATGTTTATCATAACAATATAACCTGTAACTAGTGGCTAATATGCGATATACTACATTTTGTTAATGATAAAAGACTCTTTTAGTTAGACTAGGAACTAGTTTTCCTCTACCAGACTAGTCCAAGCAATCCCTGTAATTCCCTACATTAAAGAGGATCTTGGCAGCAGTCTTCACCATGAACAGCTTAGTACTGAAGAACAGTCATACCTGACTTGAAATGTTAACTCTGTTTCTCGCTCCACAAATGTTACCAGACCTGCTGAGTTTCTTCATCAATGGACATGTTACGGTGATCTGAAAAAAAATAGGTACAGTCCTGCAAGGAGCTGCCGAGCAACAGGGATTGTACACAGTTAATTGTGCTGTAAGAGTTCACCCCAGGGAACCACAGACAGAGACCGAGACAGCGAGAGAGAGAGCCTCTGGAGTGTCACAATCGATGAGATGTCAAAAGAGGTTTCAAAGGAAGTAAAAGCACAACAAATTGAACATGTTATCTCAAATTATAAATACGAATGTTTAAAAAGGACAGCTGTCTGATGAAAGATATATTTTCATCATCCCTCCTGTCAGAAATGCAGAGGGACAGGGTTTAAAAGCAGACTTCAGTCCTCGTCTCAGCCTGTTAGTGGCCTAATGCCCTCATGTTTGGTCCAGTGTGCTGTGGGGGTCACAGCTCTGAGAACAGCCATCTAAATGTGCCTGCATTGCAGAAAAAAAAGGGAACGTTATCTCTCACTCTAAGAACTGCCCGTCAGCTACTACTGAAACAAGTCAGGACAAAATAGTTTCAATCAACCTGCCCAATCAAGATCAACTGTTCGACTACTGTCATAAATATTAGTGGTAACATCCTCCGTACTGATTGCACCATTCAACCATCTGCTCTTCATGAATAATTCAGAGACTGATCCATATATTATTATTTAAAATATATCTTTTTGGACACCCTGATCATTTTTAATCTGTATGTGTGTTGCATTACTTCTATTTGTGTTTAGTATTGAATTAACTAATTCTTTTTGTTAGTTTAAAAAGCATACTCCATTTAGCTCCTTTGAAAACACAAATTAATTTGGAACAGAAATAGAAACAGATGGGTGGCACGGTGGCTCAGTGGTTAGCACCACTGCCTCACAGCACCAGGGACCTGGGTTCAATTCCACTCTCAGGTGACTGTCTGCGTGGAGTTTGCATGTTCTCCCCATGTCTGCATGGGTTTCCTCTGGGTGCTCTGGTTTCCTCCCACAATCTAAAATATGTGAATTGGTCATGCTAAATTGTTCATAGTGTTAGGTGCATTAGTCAGGGGTAAGTATAGGGTGGGCGAATTTGTCTGTGTGGGTTACTTTTCGGAGGGTCAGTGTGGGCTTGTTGGGCCAAATGGCCTGTTTCCATACTGTAGGGAATCTAATCTAAAGAGCATGTTTGGAAAACTCTGACAGCAGTGGAGAGGAAAAGTAGAGTGAATGTTTCAGATCCAGTGACCCTTCATTGGAATTGTTTCAGATCTTCCACATCTGCAGTTCTTTGTTTTGTTATATAAAGTAATTTCAGTCCGGGAGAGAGGTGGCCACAAAGGAAGGGATCCTTTTACATGATAAACTTGCAGCAAACCAAAAACTCCAAGGAATAACCAAGATACGACAATTCCCCTCTCCTCACGCAGGTTTTGATAATCCATCTGGAACCATAACAACCTGAGGAGCAATACCTTGGAGACTAATTAGTAAAGAAAGAAAAAGTTCTGGGGGGAAAGATGTCATATACATAGTTTGGAGAAATCTGAAAGGATCAGAACTGAGGAAAACCATAAATATCACACACTGCGAAGTCATCATATGGACTTTGTGCAGAAGGGGTGAGACCTAACATTTCATCATTCTCAATCTCTAACATTATCTGTTATATCAACATAACCTGTAACTAACTGCTGCAGACAATAAATCATATCCTGTTAACTACAAGACATTCCATCAGTTAGACCAGAAAGTCGATTTTGTCTGGCACACAAGGCAGAGCAGGCCTTGTACTTTCCTACGTTGAAAGAGGATGATGTTAGCAACCTTCACCATGAGCAATAGATCAGACAGTTTCATGAGCTGGCATGTCTGTCCTGTAATCATTTTCTTTGGTATTGAACCAAACATTAACCTGCTGATTTAAAGTCAGAATGTCAGTATGAGATTCTGTTATTATAGAATGCTTGTTGTTGAGGTGATGTGGAAGTGCCAGTGTTGGACTGTGGCTGACAAAATTAGAAGTCACATGACATCAGGTTAGAGTCCAACAGCTTTAGTTGAAACAGCTTTTGGACAATAGTCCCTTTGTCAGGTGAAGTGTTCACCTCTGAAAGCCTGTGATTTCAAATAAACCTATTGCACTATAACCCAGTATTGTGTGACCTCTGACTGTGGTTGAGATTGAGTTAAGCCTGTTTTTAGTGATACCTGGAATGCTGAAATATTTCTCAGTAACCATTTTATTTTGAAAGCGAGTTCTGCTATTTTGTGTGGTCCTGTCCTTGTATGAGACTGTGTAATGTTGTGATAAAGAGATACATTTCATATTCATTGAAGTTTTATTATTAATTCATATTCTATCCATGTCATATTACTAGTAAGTAATATTTTCACTGTTGTGGTTCTGTTCGCCGAGCAGGAAATGTTTGTTGCAAATGTTTCGTCCCCTGTCTAGGTGACATCCTCAGTGCTTGGGAGCCTCCTGTGAAGCGCTTCTGTGGTGTTTCCTCCAGCATTTATAGTGGCCTGTCTCTGCCGCTTCTGGTTGTCAGTTTCAGCTGTCCGCTGTGGTGGCCGGTATATTGGGTCCAGGTCTATGTGTTTGTTGATGGAGTTTGTGGATGAGTGCCATGCTTCTAGGAATTCCCTGGCTGTTCTTTGTTTGGCTTGCCCTATAATGGTAGTGTTGTCTCAGTCGAATTCATGTTGCTTGTCGTCTGCGTGTGTGACGAAACGTTTGCAACAAAAATTTCCAGCTCGGCGAACAGAACCACAACAATGAGCACCCGAGCTACAAATCTTCACCCAAACTTTGAATATTTTCACTATTTCATTGAAAGATCTATCAAATTATGTTGAAACTTTCATATGTTACAAATCAATTTAATACAATGAAAGCCAGGAACACATAGAAGCTCAGCAAAACCTACAGAGAAACACAAATCTGGCCTTAACAGTCTTCACTGAGATTAGACTAGGTTGCTGAGATGTCGAGTGAATGACTTCTTTTGTTCCAGGATGCTGCCTGATCCTCTCGGTATTTCCAGCTATTTTTGTTTCTATTCCCAGATTTTCATCATCTGGAGTGTTTTGCTTTCCATGAATAGCATTCCTGATGAAGGGCTTGTGCCTAAAACGTCGACTCTCCTCCGATGTTGCCTGACCTGCTGTGCTTTTTCCAGCGCCACACTTTTTGACTCTGACTCTCTGGCATCTTTAGTCTTCACTTTCTCCTGGTACACAAGCCTGCTATTTTACATTGTACAATGTCACAGGACATTATAGAATAAGATATACTAATCCAACTCAGCAATGCAACCAAAAGAATCCACATTACCACATGACAGGGAGGATCCTGTACAGTCAGTCATTCAGAAAATTAAAGAAAACTGCATGCTCCTGAACACTAGTTTAGAGTTTCCAGTACACTCTGTAGAGGTTTCTGCCTTCCTTCTAACAATATAGAGTTATTGTGGCTGGATCTGCCTTGATTTATAGAATGTGACTACAAAATGATGTGACTTTTTTTAAAGTCACGTGGTCTTATTTACATGTAACTTTCAAGCTTGCACAAAGGCTGATGAAATGAAATGCTCTGTGAAAGGAAATGGTTAAGCTACTTGCGCAATTTAGGAATGTTTTGTAATGTATATGTTGCATGTTTGACATTATTGTGGTAAATTATGTTAGTTGGTTGGCTCGGGATGTGGGATTGAGGCGTTGGTGACTTTTCTTTTCCCAATTACACGCTACAAATTATTCACAAGTTTAGCAGTAACTGCTTTGTTTCTATGTGAAGAAACCAATATCGATGATATGCCTTTTAAGGTTTGGTGTTGACTTTGGAAACGAGGTTGTCTGGCTAAAATAGTCTACCATTTACTCTGATTAACATTACCTACTCATAAGAAATAATCATATAACCCCACGATCCTGCTCTGCCTTGGATATAGTCAATAACTGAGTATTAACAGCTCTCTAGGATATATACTTCCAAAGATCCACAACCCTCTAACTGAAGACAATTTTTCCTCATCTCACTCTTGAATGACTTATCCCTTATCCTGAGAATATGCTCTTTAGTATCAGACTCTTCAGTCAGGGTAAACAGTCTCTTAACCCAGAGTCATCCAGACTTTAAACGTTAGCTTGCTTTTTCTCCACAGATGCTGCCTGACCTGCTGTGATCTCCAGCACTCTCTTTGTTTTCAGTTCAGATTCCTGCATCTGCTGTAATTTGCTCCTCTTGACACCTACTTTGTAAGTCCGCTTGGAAGTTCCTAGATTTCAATGAGAACACCTCTCACTATTCTAAACTCCAGAGAATATAAGTTTATTCAACTTCTCTTTGTAGAACAACCGTAACATCCGAACAGTCAATTCTTTTATATTGCTAAAGGCAAGAATATCTTTCCTCAGGTAACAAGACAGAAACTGCACACAGTGCTCAGATGTGGTCTCACTGAGGCCCTATATAATTAACAGTCATCTTTACCCATACAGCAAACTCTGTATAAATATCCCATTTGCCTTCCAACCTGCTTGTTCTACCCACATGTTAATTTGTCTGTGATTTATGTTCCAAAACATTTAATTAATCTCTCATGTTTTCAAACATATTCTGTTTATGGTACATGTTTATAGCCTTCATTGAGTTAGCAGTTAGTGTATTAACTTTTGCATATATTTTGATAAGGAACTAACACAGGGAGTAGGATGGAAAACTTGTGTTTTTAGAGAACCAATTATACTTTACTCCTCAGTTAGTGGAAATATAAAATAATTCTATGGTCAGGAAACCAGGGAAACAGTGGCTCAGTGGTCAGCACTGCTGCCTCACAGCACCAGGGACCTGGGATTGGTTCCAACCTCAGGTGACTGTCTGTGTGGAGTTTGCACATTCTCCCCTTGTCTGTATGGGCTTTCACCAGGTGCTCTGGTTTTCTCCCACAGTCCAAAGATGTGCAGATTAGGTGGATTGACCATGCTAAATTATCCATAGTGTTCAGGAATATATAGGAATAGCTAAGGGGGATGCTTGGTCTTTGTAAGATACCCTTTGAAGGGTTGGTGTGGGCTTTGTTGGCTGAATGGCCTATTTCAACACTGTGGGGATCCTGTAAAGGAAAAATTGTTCTGTCTCTTTTGTCTGATTATGTGCTTTGGGACATTTTAAAGTTTAGACACTACATAAAAGCAAGCTGCTGTTGTCTCACCTGGAACAGATGACGATGAGGTGACTGCTCAGTCATGAGATGGTCTGGGTATACACCCAGGATCATTTTCACCATCCATCCTCTTTGTGGTAGTTAGATATTTATTCACATTGAGATTTAGTAGGTAGATCAAGATTTTCAATCTGTTCAAACCAATGGAGGGTGAATCTAATGAGGCCTGTTGGTCCTTGTTCCTGAATTCTGAACACATTCCTCGTAGTTGATTGTCCATGCCATGAACATGTGTCGCCATAGTCTCACCAGACCATAGGGGCTGCTCTCTCACATACAGAGAGAAGCGACTGGTGGTGATTTAACCTAAAGGCCACCAGACCTTGGGGGAGGGAAGAGGTTGTGAAGGAGAGTCCTTCATGGTAACCGATGACGGGAGTTGAACCTACATTGTTGGCATCACACTGCTCTGTAAACCAACAAACCAGCCAACTGAGTTAAACCAATTCCTGTATGCCATGAATGTGCATTAAACTACCATTCAATGTCTCTGAATTTCAGTCCACTCCAACTTTGCCGTTTGCCCTCATGAAAGGGAAATGTCTGTGCAAGCCACTAGGTGGCATGTTTGTCAGCAAATTGTTTCCTAGCTGCAGCTCGTTTTGGGAATTGCCTTATCTTTCCCAACTTTCACTCAAACAGGAAGGAACTAGTCAAAACTTGTCCCATTTTACTTTCACAAGAGGTTAGTGATTCCACTTTACTCTGTGTTTTTGAATTTCTGTTTACATTAGAGTTGCACACTATTTGCAATGATGCATGAGCGAGTGGAGAAACGTATTTTGGATCAATTTGAGAAGTAGCTTAGCAGTACAGGGGGAAGGGAAGAGAGCAAGGGGGAGTGCTTGGTCTGACATTCACCTGAATTGCCACTTTCATCTTTTGGTTGCCATGATTTGATGGAGCATAAACTTGTTGATGAAGGGAAAAAATGCTAACAGTGACAATATGATTGAAATATTGAACCGTAGGATTATTTCAGTTCAGGTGGCCTGTGGGCCTGTCATATTAGGTGCCAGAAATGTTCATTTGTTTTATGTACCATCTGCCCTCCCAATATAGAATCCCTACAGTGTAGAAACAGGCCCTTCGACCCAACAAGTCCACACCGACCCTCCAAATAGTATCCCTCCCAGATACTATAGTATCCCTTCCCCTACCCTGTAACTCTACATTTACCCCTGACTAATGCACCTAACCAACACATCCCTGAGTACTATGGACAATTTAGCATGGCCAATCCACCTAACCTGCACATCTTTGGACTGTGGGAGGAAACCAGAGCACCCAGAGGAAACCCATGCAGGTACAGGGAAGAATGTATAGCCTCCACACAGACAGTCGCCTGAGGGTGGAATCAAACCCAGGTCCCTGGTGCTGTGAGTCAGCAGTGCGAACCATGTCACCTGTTTAATTGGAGGAAATTCCTGGTTATTTAATACTGGATGTGAGATAGGCAGGCTGATAATTTAGCCACAGCGGAGGAGTCAGAAGAGTTGGTGGTGAAATGAAGCTGTGTATTGTCAGTGTTGATGTGAAAATGAACACTGGGCCTTCAAATGATATTATAGGAGAAAGTGAGGACTGCAGATGCCGGAGATCTGCTGTCCAGCAACACATTTTCGGCTCTTCAAATGATATTGCCAGGTGTGCATGAAGATGAGGAAAAGGATGGAGCCACAGATGGACCTTTAGGGGGCGATATAGTGTAGAAGAAGGGTGAGAGGTCACTGCAAGCCATTTTCTGGCTATGATTAAATTAATAAAAATGAATCTTGGTGTGAATAGAAACACCCAGATGTCACTGGAAAGGAATTAGAGTTTCACCAGTGGTGAAATTTTCTTTTTCCCTGGAGCATCAGAGGCTGAGGTTGTAAAATCATGAGGGGCATGGATTGGGTGAATAACCAAAGTCTTTCTCAGGGGAGGGGAGTCCAAAACTAGAGGTTAAAGGTGAGAGGGACCTAAGGGGCAACTTTTTCACGCAGAGGGTGGTGCATTTATGGAATGAGCTGCCAGAGGAAGTGGTGGAGGTTGGTACAATTACAGCATTAAAAAGGCATCTGGATGGATAAATGAATAGGAAGGGTTGAGAGGGATATGGGCCAAATGCTGGCAAATGGGGCTCGATCAGTTTAAGATGTGTGCTTGGCATGGACAAGTTGGACTGAAGGGTTTGTTTCCATGCTGTATAACTGTATGACTCTATAGTGGGAAAGTTTTGTCAAGAGAAACCTATGGTCTCCATTGTTGATAAAATCTGGCCCCGCTCATATGTCAATGTGATTGGTCACCAGTGGTCTTTCTCCCAGGATTATGAAGCCTGAGTGGGAACCCTCACCCACAGTGGGCATAGCCAATCAGAGGCTAGAAGTGTCTCTGGAACCTGTTAACATGATGGCAGAAGCAATAGCCACTGCTGAGATGTTACTTTCTGCTGTCCCTTCCACACCACTCTACCTCACCTCAGGTGCCCAGATGGAGAATCGGTGATGATAAATGGCTGGGGTGGGTGGAGGGAGGGTGTGTGCTTTGTGGAGTGTGGGGAGTCGGGGGGACAAGGAGTTGGGATGGATTTGAAGTGAAGGCTAATGCCCTAGCTACGGTCCATTGATCCCACATAAATTAATGTTGATCAGTAGACCTCCTCTAACAAACTGGACCCTTGTCTCAATAAAGTGACACTAGTTTCTCAGTCAATTGTTTCTTGTCATGCCTGGAGGCAAGTACTCACAGCCCAGGAGGGATGCAATACTCAAGGAGTCATTCATTGATGACTTTAAGGGCCTTAATTGACAGCAGGTCAGCACTACTATCAGTTTAGAGAAGTAGTAGCCTCGTGGTCTTATCACTGCACACTGTTCTAGGGGACCCAGGTTTGAATCCTGCCATGGCAGATGGTGGAATTTGAATTCAATCAAAAAACAAGTCTGGAATTAAGGGTCGTATGGTGACCACGAATCCATTATTGATTGTTGGAAAAGCCCACCTGGTTTGTTAATGCCCTTTAGGGAAGGAAACTGCCATCCTTACCTGATCTGGCCAATGTGTGACTCCAGACCCACAAGAACGTGGTCGATTGTTAACTGCCCTTTGGGTAATTAAGGATGGGCAATAAATGCTGACCTAGCCAGTGATGCCCTTGTCCCATGAATCATGTTTTAAAAAGTTACATTTCTAAGGTGCCAGGTATCTCCCTGGTGCCAACCTGCTGAAATATATGCCCTTCCTGGCCCCTTTTCTCAGGAGAAGAACATTTCACCACAGTTCCTTAAACTAACCACGCAGCAGCTGTACCTGACTCTATACCAATGCAAAAGTGCTCGCAAAAAGATACTGCACTTCACGTTCCTGGTAAGGCCACCTTAAATGTCCCAGCAATAAAATATGGAGCAACATCAAAGTGGGGCAGATTTGAGCAGAGTGGCAATCTGATAATGATTGCTGCTGCTTGGATGATCTGAGCAAACATATAAATGCGAGTCTGATTTTACTTTTTACTGAGAGATCAAGTCAATTTTCAAGTAGTACTTGGCAACATTTAGTAATGTTGCGGTAAAGTTCATTTATTGTGTGGGTCGTTTGTTGTAAAGTTTCATTTCAAAACTACTTGTATGGAACACAATGAACCGAGAAATTTATTTCTGTATTGTCTAGAAGTGACTTGCAATGATAATATCACAGCTGCTGACTGCACACATTATGAGTTCATTATCTGAAGAAAAAGGACAAATGAGTAGAGGGGATTTTTGATGAAAGGCATTCCTTCAGATTTTCCACAATGCAAACTTGTTTTATGAGATTGAGCAAAATTAACAGTTTCAGTGGATCACTTTACCTGGTAAAAACCAATCCAATTTGTAACGAACTGAAAGTTAAGGTGACCCTTTACTCCATGTGCATGTGAATCTATCTTGCACCATTTCCAGGACCAGGAGTGCAACTGTTTATCAATTCAATGCTACCATGCCAGTAATAAAATATGACTCAAACTGTTTACAGCACTCCTAAGTTCTGGGCGCAGATTTTGACTGAGTTTTCCACATTAAATACACACTCTGATTATAGGGTCAGCTGTGTAAGAAATGTAAGTTTAAATTAGATTGAACATACGTAAATTTTCCGCCATTCTGTCATCCCTTTCAGAGTTTAACGGTCCACTCTAAACACTGCTGATAAACCAAGTGTAAGTCATCAAAACTGTGCACCCAATTAGAGATCACTTATGTGCCAGGCTACTTGACCTATCCTAACCCAGCTGTCTGGAAGGAATATAGAATCCTCTTGGCATATGGTCCAGTTAGTTCTTTGTGATTAAGGCCAATTCTTTAGAGACTGAGAATTTTCTCGGAGCTGATCTTGCTTTTAACTATAGTGAAAATCCAGATGAAGCACTCAAATTGGATTTCCTTCATATTTCTATGAAATTTACAATAATGGAGTGGAACACCCCGGGGACATTTCCTTTGAAATGTTTTGCCTACACAACTGCATCTGGTGTTGTATCTAGATCAGTCATTATCTGCAGAGGGACCTTGCGATGTTTCTGCTAAGTTTGTCATTTACTCATTTCAGTCTGTGCCCCTTGAACCTTTTGTTTTGCACTTAACTTTTCCATGCCACCAATTATAACAAAACAATGCAGAGTATGTTGTCTGAGCGACTTAAGAATTTTCAGGTCTTTCTATAAAACTCAATCCAACTGATACTGAGGGTGCATCTCATAGCTATTCTCTGCAGCACCTGAGAGACTCAAATGGCTCCCTTGTGTCTCACTGGCTAAAACTGAGTATGCTGGTCAAGACATTGTTGTTTGGAAGGTTGTGTCTGGAGGTTTGCCAGTCCCTTCCACCTCGTTACACTAGCAGAGCACTTTGGAGCACCTTGAGGTACTATAAAGTATTTCATTTCATTTTATTGTTGTTTCTCTTGTTACATCCAATATTCTAATTTGTAAGAATGTACCTCTGCAGTGAATTAGTCATTAAGCACTCAGTCCATTAATACCTTCTTTGGATGCTTAATATACAGAACCTTTTTTCATATTCACCATTACTCCATACAAGACAACTCATAGAGCAGCTGTGTCACCATTTTTGAGTTCTTTATGCAGTTGATGAGAAATGGAGAAGTTGGCTTGTTTTGCAGAATATCTTAAAAAAAAAAGCAAAGCACTAGTTCTGGAATTTTGACAACCTCTCTTATCGCTACACTAAACAACAGAACAGTTTTGGCCATCCAGAATAATGAATGGAATACTTATCTCTTGTTTTATGTTCTTTCGGTTCCTGCACTTCAATACATTATATAAGCTGATGCTGTACAGTCAGAGCTTCCACCTTTCAGAGGCATTACACCAAATATTCGGTACGAAATGTCCGTTCTGTCGCATCAGTTGGCTGTATGAAGTTCCACAGTACTATTTGAACTAGAAAAGGCAGCATTCTCCCTTTAAAAACACAGCAAATTAATTGCTATTTATGGAACCTTAGCACATTCTCTAAAGAAGTTCATTCACCCTGGCCTGTCTGTGCTCGTTCTATCGCAAGGCAATCCAGTTAATCCCACATTGTCTAGTCTTTTCTCCTATGCAAACATGCAAACATTTTCCTTTAAGTGTTTATCTAATTCTTTTTTGAATACTACTAATACATTTCTATCTGTCAGTGAATTCCATATCCTGACCACTTGCTCTGTTGAATGTACTCTCTCTAGTTACCATTTGTTCTTTTGCCAATTTCTGAAAATCTATAGCCTCTGGATATCAACCCTTTAGTCACCTGCTCCATCTTAACTTCCTCTATCGCAATCCTGTACGATTTCAAATATTACTGACCAATTTCCTGGTGACATACTCTGTCTGAAGGAGAGCAATCTCAGTTTCTCTGTCTATCCATGTCATTGTAATTTTTTCACCTCGAGTCTTCCTGTAAATCTATTCCACACTCTCTCCAAGGCTTTCACGTTCCTTCCCAGGTATGATGTCCTGATTTGGAAACAATATTCCAATTGAGGCCAAACCTATTGTTTAATAGGTTCAACATAACTTCCTCATCTTTATGTTCTGTATGTATATTTATTAGGCCCAGGATCCCAACTTTTTAAAAACATTAATTAGTACTCTACCCTGTCCTGCTTCTTTCAAAGATTTTATGAAACTCTCCCACACCCACCACAACCACCAATCGCCAGCCTCCAGGTTTCTCTCTCTTCTTTAGTCATCTTTAAGATTGCACACTTTGCCTATATTCACTCTCCTTATTCTTTCCCCAACATTTATCATTTCACATATTCCCTTGACTGCTACATGTCCAGCCATTCTACCAGACTGTGCACATCCTTTTGAAGTCGATTACAGCGTTCCTCACTATTTACCACATCTCCAAATTTGGTACAATCTGCAGAATCCAGAATTATGCCCTCTACTCCTAAACTCAGGTCAAGAATGCACACCCAAATTAACAATTATCCTGTTGCTCAACTTTGGGAAACTTCACTGTCTACCTCCCCACAGTTAAAAAACATCTATTCACCACAAATTTCTTTTCTATCTCTTCACTAATTTTGCATCTGCACCATTGCCACACCTTTGTCCCATTAGCTTTTTCTTTCTGCGAAAAAACAAAAAATGTGCCACATGTCTTTTGAAAGTCCCTAAGCACAAGATAAGCTACTCTGCCTTCCTCCACACACTCTATTAAGCCATAGCAAAACCTAATCAATGTATTCCAAGCTGATTTATGTTGGCTCAACATTATTAACCCACGGTTGTGCAACAGGTTTTTAATTTTCTGTCAGACTATTGTTTAAAAAATACTGCCTACGCCATGCTAAACTTATTGGACTGTAATCCTCACCCTTTCTTAAGAACAAGATAAGAATATTTACAAACCTCCATTATCTTTATGTCACCCCTTTATCTCAGCGGAAATTGGAAGGTTGTGGCTATCACTCCGCTCCTATTTCCTACATAAGCCAAGGATGAACCCATCCACATCAGCCACTTTAAGGCACTGGCAGTATTGTTACTACCATACCATTTTCATATTTATTACCTCCAGTGTCCTGGCTACCTCTGTGTTTGCTATAACTTTGGCAACTATTCTCCCTTGGTAAACGCTAGTTATTGATTTTGTACCTCAACCATGCCTTCTGCCTCATTCAATAGATTTCCGTTTTCTTCCTGAATTGGCCCGCTGCAGCTCTGCTAACTATTTTACTGGTAATATCCATTTAAAGGGAACATGAATTCCCCTTCATGACAGCAATAGTCAATTATGTTTACTCTTTAACCATCTTAGTTCTTTATTCCAAACATTTAATGTAGGGTCTGATTCTGCCTTGTATTATTAATGTCTGAAGCATCAATGAAGCATTTAATTATGATTCATATAAAAATAAAATTTTTGAATTTAATGGCTATAGTTGATTTTTAACAAAAAAAGAACCATTTTCTAATGATTTACAATCATCATGAAAGATGGGTGCAGATTTGCATCACTTCGTTTTCTATATTTCAAAAACATTGAAATATTATAGTGCAGTTGTTTGAATCAACTTTGCATTTAGGAATTGAGTTCTTCAGTATCCTTGTGGTGCTGTGAGCCAGGAGGCCAGGTTCAAGTCTCACCTGCTCCAGAGGTATGGAGTTACATCTCTGAACAGATTGACTGGAGAATATAAACAGTTGAGTTCTTTTTATTGCACTGCCCCAGTGGGCTGTGCTTTTAAATTATTATTTTAATCAATAACATGAGCGATTTAGTGGTGGTCGACAAAGAAAAGTTGTGCATTTGGAAACTGCCCTACTGGGCAGTGTTTATGATTTGCTAATTAGTTAGTTGGGTGATTTCGTGGTGGGATCTTCAAACGTACTTTGAAAATCGCTGTTCTTTCCTTGTGGATGTTGGCCTCTGGATTGGGAAAGGGTCTAAAAAGACCCACCTTTTTTTTTGTGGTAACTGCTTTCTTAAGTTACTGCAGTCTTCATGGTGATAGTTCTGTTAGGCAGTACATTGTGGTATTATTGACAATGCAAATATGGTTGTATAATTCTAGTCTGGATGGCGTGTGACTTAGATGAGAAATTTCAGGTAGTGATATTTGTATATATCTACTCCCTTTGTATGTTTTGGAGTCAAATAAACTTTGGAGAGTTGTTGCCATTTTTAAATCATTTAGACGGTGCATCTCCTACAATGTAATAGGTGTATATCTTCTTCTTACATTGAGCTTCATGCATTCTGTTGATTAAACAGTCTAGGTGGAGACAGTGAGTTCTACACTAGCCTTGGTAGGAAGCACATATTGAGGACTATTCCCGAGAATCCTAGTGCTTATTTGTGACTGGTGATATAATTGTACTTATTGCTATCACTCAACAAACCACCTTGTTAATTTGGTGCAGTGTTTCTTCTGTGAAGACTCTACAGTGGTGTATCCTCGCTCAATAACCATTAGACACACTGTAGACAAAGGAAGATTGGTGGCAATGAACTCCCTTGTCTCGTGGCACATACTGACAGAGGTGGCAAATACCATGAGGCACCAGCAGTGGTAGTCAGGTAATATTACAGTGCGTGCTGCAGCCAGTGGTGGAGGGAATGAATGATATTTTCTAATTGATATTAAATGTCTACTTCAAACCACTGGAGACTTCCATCCATATGTTACCCTGGCTTTTAAACAAATGATGGAGTATCTCACCACAAGCTGATCCATGCTTTTGATTAAATGAAAATGAACAATAAATGCATTTAAATGGCATGTCAGGCACATTCCAATGCAATATTTGCAGAATTATCTATTTTGTTTTGAAATATTTCTTTTACCTGGAAAATCATGGCAGCTTGACAAGTTGCCTGCGGTTTTTATTTTCTGGGGAATTCCCAAGTCTTGTTATCAAGGTAAATCAAAACAGTTTGTTCATAAAATGTATGAGCATAACCCACACTGAAATGACAACTGTGTGTTGGCAATAACCTACTCTGAGAATTTTTGATATCAACCTGTTCAGACACATAATGACATACTTCTGAGCAGATGGGATTTGAACTGAGCTTTCTGACCCAGAGATAGGATTACTACTGCTGTACATTAAGAACTTCCGGACTGTTTTTGTGATGCCCTTAGGCAGATATAATGACAGACATACCATCTGCAATTAGGGGAGAAACTAGCTGCCTTTTGTGGTATGGTTTGGATGTTTTGTTTATTTTATGCAGTGTGCAGACATTGAATAGATTATTTCTAACATACTTGATGTAAAAATAACTAACATGTCAACTAAAGAAGAGGTGTAATATTTTTGACAAAGCAAGTTTTTTTTTATGTTAATCAGCAACACTCACTCTAAATCTCAAAAGAAGAGCAAACGCATTAAGTAGCATTTAACATTAAAACCAAGGACACAGTCATTCTACCAAAGGCTCTGTTGTTACTGACACAATGACAATGTTAGTGGCTTGTGGTTATCACGACATGGAGCATTTCCATCTATCTACATGGAACATTTACACCACAGATAACCACAAATTGAAAAACATTGGTGGACAAAAGACTGTGCTTAGTATAACTCATTTCTGGGAGCTAAAATTCCTGAGGAATTGTTGAGCAAAGGAGTTAATGCACACACAGTGAATGTACAAAGCAGGTGAATAATAAGACCAGTTGTTTGCAAAATGGAGCAGATGCCTGCCATGCAGCTTTGGAATTCAATTTAAGGAGCAAGAAAGAACCAGTCTCAAATCCCCACTGTTATTTAAAGTCACCTTCAGCTACATGGAGTTTCATTGCTGATTAATTTGGCGTGGCTGTTGCTGCAGTGCTGCCTGTTATTTCCAACATTTCAAAGGTCTACAAACAGTAGTGCAGCAGGCTCTGAAGGACAGTGTTCATGGTTTCTGCAGAAGCCAATTACTGCACTTGTGGCCATCTCCCTGGTATACAGCTGAACAGAGAGAATGAGCAGAGGTCATGGAGAGCCAGATGGAAGAGGAAGAGGAGAATGGCTCTTGTCTTCAAATCCCACCAGAGCCCCTTGCCTTCCCTATCTCTGTTATGTGGTTCAACAATCTGCAAAGGTATCTATGCTCATCTAATTCTGGCTCCTGACTTCTGCTGATAGACTTTAAGCTCTATGGTTATTACTCTAAAACCTGCTGCCTATTTCTGTCGTTCTCCTCTTTAAGATACTCTTTAAAACTTGACCAAGCATTTGGGCACTCCCCAAATATTGCTGTAACTGTCTTAATGGGAAATCGCACTGTAATGCTTTTCAAAGGACCTTGGGAGATTTTATTGTGCTTAAAGATGCTTTCTAAATACTACTTGTTATTGGTGATGTTACCTCGCTGCAATTGTCAGAAGTGCCACTTTTTGAATGAAGAAATGTCCATAGACTACTTGAACAAAGAGCTGGGGAGTTCACTAGTGTCTGATCAATATTTATCCTGCAGTCAACATCATGTTAAAAAAAGATACAATTATGTAGTCATTAGGATCCCACAACAGCAATGAGATAATTTGTGAAGATTGTGTATAGTATTTCCTACATAGTATTAATGCCTCTGCTTTAATGGTTGTCAAGTTGTTTTTCATGATCTTTGAAAGGTTGTGAAAGGTGCTATATAAATGCAAAAGCGTTCTGGTTTTGTTGGGCACCCAGTCATTCTTGATGTTACTGGAGGAGTGAAGTCACCTGTTTAAGTGTAGATATTTTAATTGACCTATTCAGGCATGCCGTAACATCTCTGATGCAGATGGGACTTGACCCTGACACAGAGATAGGGACACTACCACTTCACCATATTGCGTTTCTGCATCCTGTCAGTAGTTATCTCTTGCAGCAGACAAGACATTTAAAAGGAATGTTGTCAGACATAATGATACATTTAAAAATATCCGTTTAAAAAAGTTAGCATTTCATTTAGCACGTTGCGTCCTCAAAACTTACTAATGCTGATTTAATTTTAATTTCAGATAATTTGAGAAATGTTTTCTTTTTCAAAGACTTTCTTCATCAGGGTTTCTGTTTAGTATTTCACACTGCAAACCGCAAACATAGCCAACCTTCTTACTTAGCAGTACACTACCAACAAAACCGCTTCTAACTTTTGTCACATTTAGTCACACTTAGGTGCTTTTCTTCTCCCGAAGCAGAAGAGTGGTTCTCAGTCTTGTTATGCCTTTGAATTCGATGGCCCAACATTTAGAGAAAGTCTGACAGTGGGGCAGACATCATTGTGATTGTGCAGTTTGCAGAGTTACCCATGACAAATATCTAGGTGTACAATCTCACAAGGGTAACCTCTTGGAACTTGATTCCAACTCTTCTGTAGCCTTTCTGCCACCTCTAGTTAGAGCAGCATTTTAAATAGGCCACAGGATGACAAATGACCTTTAACCTTAGATTATTATCAATTTGGCTCGGTTGGTGAAACTCTCTCCTCTTAGTCAGCAAGTTGTGGATCAAGCTTCCACCGCAGAATTGAATCAGATGATTAAAGCAGGCACTTCAGTGTTGTGCTGAAAGATATGCATGAAACAATGTGGTTGACTCTTAATGTTGCATTAAGTGATTGGCCTAGCAAGCCACACATTTGTATCAAAACATTACAGAGAGCTTGAAGAGTGCAATTAGGGATGAACAGATGCTGGTCTTGCCAGCAAAATTCGAATCCCAAAAATGATTTTGAAAGGAGGTGCATATGCAGAGATCTCGTCTTATGTAGGAGACAATCTAACCAAGATCCTCTATCTTGTCTCCATGATGACACAAAATGTCTCTGCTTTATTTCAGGAAGAGCTGGGAATTCTCAGGGTCCTGGCCAACATCACTTTCTCATTTCCCTACAGCACAACATGATCTGGGCTGTGAAGATGTCAAAAGATGAATTCATAGATATTTACAAGACAAAGCCATTCAACCCATCTAGTGAGGCCTGGTGGAGAAAGAGAAACTAACCAAACGTCACTTTTCAGATTATTTTAAATTAACTTGCAGAGTGTGCGTGATTTATTGTCCATCCCTAGTTGCCCTTATGAAGGTGGTGGTGAGCTGCCTTCTTGAACCGCTGCAGTCCACCTGCTGTAGGTTGACCCACAATGCCTTGGGGAGGGAATTCCAGGATTTTGACCCAGCCACAATGAAGAAACGGCGATATATTTCAAAATCAGGGTCATGAGTGGCTGGGAGAGGAACTTGAAGATGGTGATGTTCTTTTTATCTGCTGCCCTTGTCCTTCGAGATAGAAGTGGTCATGAGTTTGGAAGGTGCTGTCTAAGGATGTTTGGTGAATTTCTGCAGTGCATCTTGTAGACACTACACACTGCTGCTACTGAGTGTTGATGGTGGAGGGAGTGGATGCTTGTCGATGAGGTGCCAATCAAGTCGGCAGCTTTCTCCTGGATGATGTTAGGCTTCTTGAGTGTTATTGTAGCTACACCCATCCAGGGAAGTGGGGAGTATTTCATTACATTCCTGACTTGTGTCTTGTAGACAGTGGACAGGCTTTTGGGAGTCAGGGGTGAATTACTCACTGTAGTATTCCTAGCTTCTGGCCTGCTCTTGAAGCCACAGAGTTTATAGGGCATGCTCCGTTCAGTTTCTGGTCAATGGTAACTCCCACGATGCTGATAGTGGGAGATTCAGTGATGACTCCAACCAGTGGCAAGTTTGCTCCTTGATGCCCATTGATTCCAGTTTTCCCAGGGTGCCTTGTTGCCACACTCAGTTGAATGCAGCCTTGATGTCAAGGGCTGTCACTCTCACCTCACCTCTGGAATTTAGCTCTTTTGTCCATGTTTGAACCAAGGCTGTAATGAGGTCAGGAGCTGATTGCTGCTGGTAGACCCCAAACTAGGCGTCACTGAGCAGATTATTGCTGAGCAGGTGCTGCTTGATAGCACTGTCGATGATACCTTCCATCACTTTACCGATGATTGAGAGCAGACTGATAGTGACAGTAATTGGCTGGGTTGGATTTGTAATGCTCTTTGTATGCATGATGTACCTTGCAATTTTTCATGTTATGGGGTAAATGCCAGTGTTGTAACTGTACTGGAACAGCTTGGCTAGGTTTGTGGAAAGTTCTGGAGCACAAGTACTATTGCAGGAATGTTGTCAGGGCCCATAGTCTTTTGCAGTATGCAGTGTCTCCAGCCGTTTCTTAATATCACGTGAATTGAATTGACTGAAGGCTGGAATCTGCTGGGGTCCACTGAAGGAGGCCGAGGTGGTTGAAGATTGTTGCAAAGGCTTCAGCTTTATCTTTTGCACTGATGTGTTGGGCGGCTCCATTGAGGATAGGGATATTTGTGGAGCCTCCTCCTTCTCCAATGAGTTGTTTAATTGTCCAATACCATTCATGGCTGGATGTAGCAGGACTGCAGAGCTTAGATCTGATCCATTGGTTGTGGGATTACTGAGCTCTGTCTATCACTTGCTGCTGATGTCATTTGGCATGCAAGTAGTTCTGTTGATCGCTTCACCTGGTTGACATCTCAATTTTAGGTTTGCCTGGTGCTGCTCCTGGCATGCCCTCCTGCACTCTCCATTGAACCAGGGTTGATCCGCTGGCTTGATGGTAGTTGTTGAGTGGGGGATATGCCAGGCCATGAGGTTACAAATTGTGCTGGAGTGCAATTCTGCTGCTGTTGTTGTCCTTCAGCACCTTGAGGATGCCGAGCATTGAGTTGCTAAATCTGTTTGTAGTGTGTCCCATTTAACATGGTGAAAACGCCACACAACATGATGGAGGGTATTCTCAATGTGATGGCAAGACTTTGTCTCCACGAGGACTGTGAGGTGGTCATTCTTACTGACACTGTCATGGACAGATGTGTCTACAGCCAACAGATTAGTAAGGATGAGGTTAAGTATGATTTTCCCTCTTGTCTGTTTCCTCATCACTTGCCGCAGACCCAGTCTAGCAGCTATGTCCATCAGGACCCAACCAACTCGATCAGTAGTGCTGCTGCCTAGCCACTGCTGATGGTGGACATCGAAATTCCTCACCCAGAGTACATTTTTCACCTTTGCCACCCTCACTGCTTCCTCCAATTGTTGTTCAACTCACCAACAAAGAGAGGACAGGAATATGGTAATCACTAGAATCAATGTTGAGGACTTCCAGGGCAATGCTGTCTTGACTGTATACCACTGTACTGCCACCTCTGCTAGGTTTGTACTGACAGTGGGGAAGGCCATATCGAGGTGTGGTGATAGCAGTATCTCGGACATTGTCTATGAGGTGTGATTCTGTGAGAATGGTGATGTCAGTCCATAGTCCTACAGATCATTGTAAGCAGTGAACTCCATATTCTCCAGGGAGATGGTATCATCATGGTAAGATCACTGGATAAGTAGTAGAAAGTGAGGACTGCAGATGCTGGAGATTAGAGCTGCAAAATGTATTGCTGGAAAAGTGCAGCAGGTCAGGCAGCATCCAAGGAGCAGGAGAATCGGCATTTCGGGCATAAGCCTGAAGAAGGGCTTATGCTCGAAACGTCGATTCTCCTGCTCCTTGGATTCTGCCTGACTCACTGGATAAGTAATCTAGCGGGCCAGGCTAGTGCTCTGAGGAAGCTGGTTCAAATCCCACAATCATTTGGGAGTTTAAGTTCAATTAATAAAGTTAGTCATCCGTAATGGTGACCGAGGCAGCCATAATGATTTATTGCAAAAAGCATCTGATTTGCTCATGTTCGTCAGGGAAGGAAATCGGCTGTGATGGCCTGGTCTGGCCTCCACGTGACTCCAGACTCTCCGTAATGTGGTTCAGTCTTAACCTCCTCTGAAATGGTCAAGCAGGCCACTCAGTTCGGGGAATTGGGGATCAGCAGCAAATGCAAGTGAATGGCTGAACAAGCAATGTAATTGTAATGTTTGCCAGTGACGCCAACTTCTCAAAAAAGAATGAAGAAAGTATTTTCAACTCCCCTCTTACCTTTCTGCCAATTATTTTAAATGTGTCTCCTGTGGTTATTGGCTTTTCTGCAAATAGAATAGATCCTATCTCTCTGCTCTACCTAGCCCCCCTCCATTTAACACCATTTCGCGGATACCTTAGTTCCAAATAATTGTTTATTAAACTTTTCCCCATAGCTGAGTTTGGCAACGTCTTCCCAAAGATCCTCCGTGCTGTTATTCCTGACTATGGAATGCCCAAAAAAAAATGCAATGACAAATTGCTAGATAAATGTAAATTATTTCTCTGCCGAACGTCATGTAGATAAATATGACTGAAATGGGTTGGCAGGAATTTGCCTTGTCTAAAAAAAAAAGCTGGATGCTGTTGATGTGCCAACAAAGAATTAAGGAATTGTGTTTTACAGATCTGACCCAATCTCAGGAGATCGCAAACACTTTGTATGCTTTTGATGAGTTAGCTCAGCCAGATGTAATTGGGTCAATGGCTGTGGATGAGAAATTGTGGTGATCTTGTTTGATATATATGTGGGGGAGACTGTATTTGCTCTCCCTTCCCACCCACTTGGCAGGATGCCCAGTTTTTGTGGTCAAACCTCATTTAAATGGGCTAGTTGTGCTAATGGTGGTAATGGTGTTTTTTCTGAGCAGCTCACCCATGATATAGATACAAATTCAGGAAGAATTAGCAGTTTCTTAAAGGGTAAATTTATTTTTTGAAGTCAACTTTAGAGATTGAGTTATTGGAGCAGTAGAAAGCATAAAACTGATGAAGCCCCTCCACAGCCCTCAATTTTATCCTGTTCCTTGAACTCTTAGTGCACCCACTGAGGCCCATGTAAAGTGAGGGAGGAATGATAAATAGACAAAAGTGAAATACTGCAGAAGTTGATAATCTGAAATAAAGACAGAGAGAGCTGGAGTAGCTCTGCAGTACTTTGTGCAGAGATAAACAGTTGATGTTTTGAGTTTGATATAATTCTACAAAATTCTTCTCATTGGATGGACAAGGGCAGAATCATCCCTGGGACTGAACGATGTGGATATTGATGAGAAAGTTGCAAGTATCACATGACATTGAACTTTCCCCATTGAGAACAAAAGCTCTCATTTTCCAACCAATGTGTTGAACGATGAGACAAGATTCTATCTAGCGATTGGTAAGATACTTATTAGTATTCGTTAATATCCTCCTTATTACATCATGTCAATCTGATTGATGTGCAGTTTCCCACTCTCCACCCACTGGAAAGAAACTAGGCGGCAGTAATTCCCAGCGTGAAAGTCTGAGTGATAACCTGATGACCCTAGCTTATAGCTTGCCTCTCTAGGTCTCACCGACATCTCAGGGTACACTCCGTGATCAATGACTGCGCACATCCACCTGGAACTCCAGGGTCCCATTGGCAAAGTGGAGCGCCAATCAGTCTTTGTTGGACATGTCTAAGGCAAATAAAAGGAATGACGCAGGGGAACTGCAGACAGCCAGTGTTTGGTCAGTGTATGGCTCGGCTTTAAAGATGGCACCAGGAATCCCAGGAGGTCCTGGCACTGGCCAGCTCTTATATCTGTGCCAAGTGGCAGAATATATCGAGAAGGGTGCATTAAGGGATGGCACATGGGTGATGAGGCACATTTGGGAAGGTAGCCCTTGTGGGTTTTCTTGCACTCAGGGAGAGGAACCTCCAGGCAACTCGTCAAAAACAAATTTGGTAAGAAATAACCCCAAGTTTCCCAGCAAATGAATCACTCACAGTGGTCAGAGATTCCTGACCAGGTCAACGTCAACAACACTGTTTAAGGTCATATTTGTGTCACAAGGAGACTTTTGAAGACCTCATTAGGAAAACTAAGGTACCTCAGCCTCTGGACAGGCTGTAATTTGGCATCAACACTTTCTGACCCCAATACTTATGGTTTTCTTTTAATTACAACATGACACCAACCTCACCTCCTTCTTCCTTATACTTGCATGGGCACACTTAACTTTACTGCTTCCCTCACTTTACTTCCTCTTTTAGCCACAATTGCTGTTCCTTCCTCTTACTGTGCTAAGCTACCTGACAAAGTGCCAGCATCCTTCAGCCCAGTTTGCATTAAACTACTGCCATGCATCTTATAGGGGAAGCTGCAACACACTAAAGGCAAAGGGGGAGGTCCCACTGAGCCTCACACTGTCAGGAATGGAGCAGGGCAGCCATTGCTGTAGTTGGAAGAATGTTCAGTATTGCAAGCACTCTCATATAGCAGAGACTTTGAGAAGTTCATTTCCTTTTCCCCTTTCTACTTCAACCTCTCTTGTGTTAGTGATTGACCACATTGAGAGAGATCAACACGCAACTACAGACTCATACATACGCTCACCTGCAGACATACAGACCATTCTACATTGCCACTCCCCTCTCCCTGATATGTTACGGTGGCTCAGTGGTTAGCACTGCTGCCTAACAGTGCCAGGGACCCAGGTTCGATTCCAGCCTTGGATGACTGTTTGCATGGAGTTTGCACATTCTCCCCATGTCTGCGTGGGTTTCCTCTGGGTGCTCTGGCTTCCTCCCACAGTCCAAAGGTGTGCCGGGCAGGTGAACTGGACATTCTAAATTGCCCATAGTGTTAGGTGCATTAGTCAGGGAGAAATGGGTCTGGTGGGTTACTCTTCGGAGGGTCGGTGTGGGCTTGTTGGGCCGAAGGGCCTGTTTCTGCACTGTAGGTAATCCTGTCTTGTGTGATTTTTAACTTTGCTTTTAGGTGCAAGCCTTTGTCCTGGTGCCAGTTTTCTAGGTCCATTACAGTACTCAAGACACAACAGCCTTGCAGATTGTAATGAGAAACTGCCAAAAGTCGCACCCTCGCACGTTCTTACCCTACTGTGCATCAGCCTAGAGATTCAACACCTTATGTACTATTGAAAGTGAATAACAGGGTGCATCACTGAGCACAAGAGAACAGATTGTTTGTTATCTGTATCAATGATTTGTATGAGACGGTACAAGTCATAATTAGTAAGTTTGCGGATGACGCTATGATAGGAAGTATCGTGGACAGTGAGGAAGGTTATTAGAAATTGCAGCAGGACCTCGATCAGCTGGGGAAGTGGGCCAAGAAATGGCAAATGGAGTTTAATATAAATAAGTGTGAGGTCTTGCAGTTTGGAAACTCAAATCAAGGTGAATGCTAGGGCCCTAAGGAATATGATGGAACCGAGGGACCTTGGAGTTCAGATGCACAGTTTTCTAAAAGTGGAGTCACAGGTAGACAGGGAAGTGAAGAAAGCTTATGGCACACTGGCCTTCATCACTCAGGGCTTTGAGTATAGAAGTTGGGAAGTTATGTTGCAGTTGTACAGGAGGCTAGTGATGTCGCACTTGGAGTATTGTGCTCAGTTTTGGTCACCTTGCTCTAGGAAGAATGTTACTAAACTGGAAAGAGTGCAGAAGAAATTTACAAAGATTTTGCCAGGATTCAAAGATCTGAATTATAGGGAAAGACTGGACAAGCTGGGACTTTTTTCTTTAGAGTGTAGGAGACTGAAGGGGTGGGGGGCCTTATAGAAGTGTATAAGACCCTGAGAGGCATGGATAGGATTAATGCGCTCAGTCTTTTTCCCAGAGTTAGAAATCACACAATACCAGGTTATATAGTCCAACAGGTTTATTTGGAAGTACCAGCTTTTGGAGCAGTGCTCTGAAAGCTTGTTTGTCCAAATCAACCTCTTGGACTATAATCTGGATGTTGTGTGATTTTTAACTATGTCCACCCCAGTCAACACTGGCACCTCCACATCTTTTTCCCAGGGTTAGGGAATCAAGGACCAGAGGGCATCAGTTTAAGGTTAGAGGGAAAGAATAAAAGGGAACCTGAGGGGCAACATTTTTACACAGAGATTGGTATGCATATGGAATGAGCTGCCAGTGGAAGTGCTTGAGGCAGGTACATTAGCAACGTGTAAATGGCAGTTGCACAAATGCGTGAATAGGGAAGGTTCAGAAGGATATAGGCCAAATGCAGGGAAATGGGGTGAGCGTGCATGGACCAGTTTGGGCCAAAGGGCCTGTTTCTGTGCTGTATGCAACAGAACTGAGACTAACCCAGGAAATACTCAACCAAAGGCTTGCTCCCATTCTAGCCCTGCTCAGGAAGAAAGCGATAAAGACATGAGAGTCCCAAAGAAACATGTTTTTTCCAGGGCCGTGAATTTGAAATGTATGGCAAGCATAAGCAGGAATCTCCGCAGCCTTTCAGACAGAAGCATATGATAACATTGGTGGATGCTTCACTTACGGCAAGGTCAGTTCAAAGGTTAAAAATTTTGAAAGATCTCAAACCTGCTCCAATCTCCCTCTGACCTGCCCAATATCCTGGTTTTCCAAAGGCTGGATTATGAGGATTGGTGGTGGTGGTGGGAGTGTTGGGTTTGCAAATAGAAATATTTCAGCAAAGGTGGCACAGTTTCACAGGCTTTGAACAAAACAGCTAGAGGTAAGGAAGAACAGCTTTTGAGGGACATTAAATGTCTTCTTGGCTCTGCTTGTGGGTGTGGAGGGATCAGCGTACCTCATTCTGACCAGGCCCTAACAAACCCTCTGCTTTCCAGATCCAAAGACTCCCATTGGTGGAGGACTGCAGAGGTTGATCAGATGTTCTGAGATTGGGGTTGGTTTTCCAAATCCCTCGTAACCAACACCAACCCACAACTCCACCACCTCAAGATTGGATCCATGGCTCAGGAATTGGATTCATCTGGACTTACCATCTGGTCCAGAATGTTGAATTGCAGGAGGGGATACGTAATATTAAAATTGCAACAAGCAGAGAAACACAAATTTCTAATTCTCCAAAGCTCCAACTTGTGCAATCTACCCTCAAGAGTAGCCACATCCAACATCTTTCAGAGACATTCATATCTGTGAAGGCAAAAGGTCTGGGGTAATTTTGCAGTAGATTACAAACTCTGTTAGTGAAAATAAAACATTCAAAATCTAATTTTCTGTATTATTTCCTGTTAGACACGTGTTAATGCAGTTCAGTTTGATTTTTGTGATTGCAATACATTTTGGCTCTTGCTTATTACAAGAAAGTAAGCCTTTCTGAATGGGACAAAGAGGAAAACAGATTATGAATTATTGTTGATAAGTTTACCACATTCATGCTCCTGAGTGCTGTTCAACAGAAGCATTAATCCATTTATTTTCCAAAGGATTTTGGTGTCACAAAAAGAAGATATTTGAATTGCTCAACAGGCTGATGCCATCTATTGAAGGAAAAGAAAGAAAATTGTGTATTGTACAGCACCTCGCTTAATCTTGGGATGTTCCAATTGGGTTCACAGCCAATGAAGTCCTTTTGGTTTTAAAGTCTCATAACATGAGATGGGTTGTGGCAAACAATAGGCTCAACACTTGCCCACTTCACTCATTAGCGGATTTATGATGATCATCTTTTTAAGTTGTTTTCAACTGTCAATCAGCATGTGCTAGTTTCCTAGATTGGGTGTATTTCAATGCTTTTATGTAAAATAAGCACTTAGGTTTCATGCCTAATTTGCTTTGGAGGTACGTCACAACACCCAAACACATTTAATTGATATAATTTTATCAAGAATTTCTCAGAATGGTTTTCCCCTTGTTGGGAAATAGTGATGTCTGTTTCTTTCCTCCCATCTTGTTTCCACAGTCTTTGTCCTGTTCAAACTTGACATTTCCTCGGACAGAGCAGGAAATTGCACAAAATGTATGATTTCTTTCTTTAATAGATGCAATTCATAATACCTGTATTCAAGATGACACAGGAGAAATTGTGTACAAATTAATTATGGTGTTTCCCAACTTGTCTTTATGGTGTTGTTCTCTATGTTCCAATTTAACCACATCCTCATTACCACAGCTTCAATTTTTCAAAAGCTCCCCAGTCTGCCTTTCCAAACCCTATTGTATATAACTTGTCCAATGATAACTCAATAACCACAAGACCATGTGACAATTGTAAATCTAGATGTAACTAATTGCATTTTTGATCAGTAAATAAAAATGAATTATAAATATTGTGATCTCAACATTCATATTTATTCCACATTTGTACATGGGCATTCATTTTTTGGGCATTTGTTGAAGTGTTAAGGAGTGGGAGAGAGCTTTTTGATTACTATTCCCTTTATAGAAGGTAGATTTTTAAGATTGTTAAGTAAAGGTGCAATACATTCCCCTGTATAGTGTGAATGCATATAAGATGCAGATGGACCTTTATGGTGTATTTGAAGGTGGAGCGGAGAGTATTTGAGATGAAAGGAATGGTCTCATGCCATCTTCCCAAACAACACCAAGTAGCAGCTATCCTACCCGCCCCTCAGTCTAGTGATGCCCTTAAGTTGTCTATTAAAACCCACCTCAGGGCACCTTTCTGCCTTCCCTGCCATAATAGTGGGTGGGGTAAGAGGAAAAAAAGTGAACAACCATTGAATTCCAAACTCGGGATAAATTGTTTGTCTCCTGTTCCTACTGGGGGTTAGGAAAGCTTGCATCTTGTGCCTATTCTTTGATCTTCCATTCTATTTCTCCCTCACTAGGGTCCTTGATCCATCATCAATAGCAGGCTCGACGGGCCAAATGACCTACTCCAGCTTCTATTACTGTGAAACTATGAAAACCTTAGGCTGACCTTTTCAGTCCAGGACCTTCTTTTCAGTTGTAGTCCCAACAGTGGCCACCAGCATCCTTTAGCAGTACTGAGACAATCAGATGAGCAGGATGACTGCCTCTCACTCCGGGGTGGCAATCTCTGTCTTAACTTGTTAAAACCATCCTCAGTGTGTTATCTACATTATTACCAGTAAGCCTCTCACAGACCTATTTACTGGGCAGGGAGACTGTTGAGGGGGTGGGAGAGAAGGGTAATGGATCTGTAAAATTCACCCTGTGTTCCACCAAAATTTAGTGCATTGGACTGAAATGTTGTCACCATTGCCACATCTATAATTAGTCAACAATTTGTAATGGCAAAGCTGCCACATAGTCTGAAACCCATTCAGCATTCTGCACTCAAACAAGTACCAGATTAAATTCACTCATAATCCACATTGATCTTCTTTACTCTTCATCCCTTTGTCAATGGCATTTAAGAAGTTTGAATCTGGATTTTTGCTCTGAGCTTTTTGAACGAACTTATTTTCAGGCAACAATCTTCAGCCAGAAGTGCTGAGTGGATGATCCATCTCGGCCTCCTCCAGTGGTCCCGAGCATTTTAGATCACCTACAGTCAATTTTCTTTACTCCATATAATATCAAGAAATGGCTGTGGACACTGGATACTGAAAAGGCTATGGACCTGACAATATTCCAACAATAGTACTGAAGCCTTGTGCTCCAAAACTCGCCTCTCTCCTAGACAAGCTGTTCCACTACAGTTACATCACTGATATCTCCCCAGCAATGTTTACAATTGCCCAGGTAGATTTTGTCTATAAAAAGCAGGAGTAGCAAGTTTGCAGATGACTCTAAAATTGGAGATGTAGTGGACAGCGAAGAAGGTTGCCTCAAATCACAACAGGATCTTGACCAGATGGGCCAATGGGCTAAAAGTGGCAGATGGAGTTTAATTTAGATAAATGTGAGGTCTTGCATTTTGGGAAAGCAAATCTTAGCAGGACTTATACACTTAATGATGATATCTGAGGAAATCTTGCTCAACAAAGAGACCTTGGAGTGCAAGATCATGGCTCCATGAAAGTGGAGTCGCAGGTAGATAGGATAGTGAAGGTGAAAATGTGTTGCTGGAAAAGCGCAGCATGTCAGGCAGCATCCAGGGAACAGGAGAATCGACGTTTCGGGCATAAGCCCTTCTTCAGAAGAAGGGCTTATGCCCGAAACATCGATTCTCCTGTTCCCTGGATGCTGCCTGACCTGCTGCGCTTTTCCAGCAACACATTTTCAGCTCTGATCTCCAGCATCTGCAGACCTCACTTTCTCCTCAAGGATAGTGAAGGTGTTTGGTATGCTTTCCTTTATTGGTCAGAGTATTGAGTACAGGAGTTGGGATGTCATGGTGTGGCTCTACAGGACATTGGTTAGGCCACTGGTGGAATATTGTGTACAATTCTGATCTCCTTTCTATCGGAAACATTTTGTGAAACTTGAAAGAGTTCAGAAAAGATTTACAAGGATGTTGCCAAGGTTGGAGGATTTGAGCTATAGGGAGAGGTTGAATAGGCTGTGGCTGTTTTCCCTGAAGAGGAAGTGGTGGAGGCTGGTATAATTGCAACATTTAAGAGGCATTTGGATGGGTATATGATTAGAAAGGGGTTGGAGGGATATGGGTCGGGTGCTGGCAGGTGGGACTAGATTGGGTTGGGATATCTGGTTGGCATGAACTAGTTTGACTGAAGGCACTGTTTCTGTGCTGTACACCTTTATGACTCTAAGTCCAACCTTGTCTATTACTACTCCATTAGACTACCCTCAACCATCATAAAGTGATGGAAGACATCAACAACAGTGCTATCAAGCAGCACCTGCTCTGCAATAACCTGCTCAGTGATGCTCAGTTTGGGTTCCACCAGGGCCACTCAACTTCTGTCTTCATTATAGCCTTGGGTTCAAACATGGACAAAAGAGCTGAGTTCCAGAGGTGAGGTGAAAGTGACAGCCCTTGACATCAAGGCTGCATTTGACTGAGTGTGGCATCAAAAAGCCCTAGAATATCTGGAAACAATGGGTAGAGGGAAGAAAATTCTCTGCTGGCAAACTCTGCTACCTGGCTAAAGAAAGATCTGTTTGTCATTGTTGGTGGTCAATCATCTCAGCTCCGGATGTATTTTAAATGTTGTAATTGTACCAACCTCCACCACTTCCTCTGGCATACGCCCACCATCCTCTGTGTGAAATTGTTGCCCCTTAGGTCCCTTTTAAATCTTTCCCCTCTCACTTTAAACCTATTCCCTCCAGTTGTGGTTTCCCCTATCTGGAGAAAAAGACCTTGGCTAATCAACCTATCCATGCTCCTCACGATATCATAAACTTCTATAAGGTCACCCCTCAGCCTCTGAAACACCAGGGAAAACAGCCCCAGCCTATTCAGCCTCTCCCTATAGCTCAAATCCTCCAATCTTGGCAATACCCTTGTGATTTTTTTCTGAACCCTTTCAAGTTTCACAACAGCCTTCGTACAGCAAGGAGACCTGAATTGCACACAATATTCCAAAAGTGGCCTAATCAATGTCCTGTGCAGATATAACATGACCTCCCTATTCCCATACTCAATGCACTGACAAATAAAGACAAGCATACCAAATGTCTTCATCACTATGCTGAAGATCACAGCAGGTCAGACTGTATCCGTGGAGAGAGAGTAAGGTAAAATTTTGAGTCTACATCACTCTTCATCAGAGATGATATGAAGTGTGGAAAGGGCAGCATTTATGCAATAGTCAACATCTTTCCTCCATCAACACCCACTACCTCCACACCCTGCCTCCCTCCTGTCAAGAACTATAGCATAAGTGCTTTCCCTTCACACTTCACTTCAGCTCTGATGAAGAGTCATCTAGATTCAAAATGTTACCTTGTTGTCTCTCCATCTATACTGTCTGACTCGCTGTGATCTCCATCATTTGTTGTTTTCAGTATGGACTCCATCATCTGTGGAAATTTACTCTTGTATTCTTCACTATCCTGTCTAATTTCGACTCTACTTTCAAGGAACTATGAACCTGCACTCCAAAGTCTCTTCATTCAGCAACACTCCCCAGGACCTTACCATTAAGTGTCTAAGTCCTGCCCTGATTTGCCTTTCCAAGATGCAGCACCTCACATTTATCTAAATTAAACTCTATCTGCCATTCTTCTGCCCATTGGACCATCTGATCAAGATCCCGTTGTACTCTGAAGTAACCTTCTTTGCTGTCCATTACACCTCCAATTTCAGTGTCATCTACAACCTTACTATACCTCCTATGTTCTCATCCAAAACATTTCTATAAATGATGAAAAGCAGTGGACCCAGCACCGATCCTTGTGGCACACCACTGGTCACAGGCCTCCAGTCTGAAAGGCAACTCTCCACAAACCCTTTACCTTTAAGCATGTTCTATATCCAAATGGCTAGTTCTCCATGTATTCCATGTGATCTAGCCTTGCTAACCAGTTTACCATGAGGAGCCTTACCGAACGCCTACTGAAGTCCGTATAGATCACGTCCACCACTCTGATATCATCAATCCTCTTTGTTACTTCTTCAGAAAAATTCAAACAAATTAGTGAGACACAATTTCTCACACACATATCCATGTTGACTATCCCTAATCTGTCCTTGCCATTCCAAATACATCTAAATCCTGTCCCTCAGGATTTCCCTCAAACAATTTGCCCACTACCAATGTCTGGCTCACCGGTCTATAGTCCCCTGGCTTCTCCTTACCATCTTTCTTAAATAGTGACACCATGTTAGCCAAACTCCAGTCTTCCAGCATCTCACCTGTGACTATCGATGATACAAAAATCTCAACAAGAGGCCCAACAATCATTTCCCTAGCTTCCCACAGAGTTTTAAGGTACACCTGATCAGGTCCAGGGGATTTATCCACCTTTATGTGTTTTAAGACATCCATTACCTCCTTTGCAAAATGGACATTTTTCATGATGCCATTATTTATTTCTCCACATTCTCCACCTTCCATATCCTCCTCCACTTTAAACACTGATGCAAAATGCTCTCCCCTATCTCCTGCAGTTCCATATAAAGGCTACCTTGATGATCTTTAATGGGTCCTATTCTCTCCCTAGTTATTCTTTTGTCCTTAATGTATTTGTAAAAACCTTTTGGATTCTCCTTAACGTTTTGCCAAAGCTATCTCATGTTCCGTTTTTGCCCTCTTGATTTCCCTCTTAAGTATACTCCTACTGCTTTTATACTCTTCTATTTGATTACTACATGCAATAAAGTTTGAATCATTGTTTCAGTACTTAAATGTCTGTGAGATTTCTTAATAAGTATCAGAATTAAAGGTATGGTAATTGCAATGATCTACCTGCAAATCTTCTTCACCCACATAAACAGTTTGTGTTGGCATCAGTTACTTCCATCATGGTACGAATTGCTTCAGTCTTAATTACGCTGAATCCATCCAATACCTCAGATCCATCACATATCGTCTGAGGGCCATCACGCATTATGTAGGTTCTGCAGCCCTCTGATTTAACTTCCACTCCTGAAACTGTGTATGGAGGCAAATCATGGCCTCAACATGACCAGATCCCTTTATTTTTCTAACTTGGTAAACAATAAGGGGTTAGTAGTAATACTTGTCAGTATTACAGCTATGTTAGCACCAGTCTCTTCATGGCCCAAGTAGCAATATTTAAAATTCCTTAGGTCACGATGTACTCACGATGTACCCACAGCATTCCCTTTATGTAGGTGAGTCACTGATAGCCCCCTACTCCCAGGTTCTGAATTAATCAAATCCAAGCCATTAGCCTTCCTGTGCTTTATGTCTGGGCATAGTTTCAAACTGGATATTCTCAATATGAAATGTGAGTCAATTGAGTGTTGAGCCAGTCCGTTGATTTCATCAGATGGGCTGAATTGTTTCCATTCATATGAGGACTGGCCCTTGAAGGACAATATTATCAAGTGTTCTGCATTGAATTTTACAAACCCCGTTTCCTGCATTTATTTTCCTGTAGACTGCAAATTGTAAGGCCTAAGCATTTTGTATGCCACCCTCAAAATGTAACATACTTGTGATTTGCCTTGAATTTAGGACCCAATCAAATCCAAAATATATCCCATTTCTTTTTTTAAATGCTTTCACAGGATGAGGACGTTACAGGATAGGCAGCATTTATTGCCTAACCCTAATTGCCCAGAAGGCAGTTAAGAGTCAACCACATTACTGTGGGTCTGAAGTCACACATAGTACACCAGGTAAGGATGGCAGTTGACGTCCCTAAAGGACATTAGTGAATCAGATGGGTTTTTCCTGACAATGGACTCATGGTCATCATTAGACTCTTAATTCTACATTTCATTTTATTTTATTGAATTCACGTTCAACCATCAGCCATGTTAGGATTTGAACCGAGGTCCCCAAAACATTACCTGGCTCTCTGGATTAAACGTCCAGCAATAATACCACTAGCACATTGTCTCCTTTCTCCCTGCTCTTAGTTCTTCTTACTCCAGAAGCAACAAATACTTATAGTCATTATTCAGCTGGTGCAGTTTATGCTTTCCCAAATAATTGACTCCGGATGGTTACTCCAGTTGGCCTTTACATACTTGAATTATGTGGATATATTCCCTTTGAGTTCTCTATCCTTACAATGCTGCCTTTACAGCAGTGGGACCTTACGTCAGCTTTTGCTAGCTTTGTGTGTTACATTAAAGCATCTTTTATCATCCATTCTAACCCATTAATAATATCAATATCAATATTACTTCACATCCTGTCCTTCAAGTCCCAGTTCTCAGATAAAGGAAGGTAAATTGGTGCATCTTAAGAAATATTAACTATTGCCCAGTGTTCCTAGTACTGCTCAGGACCATGAGGGGTTGCCTCCTTTCCCTTCTTTGGCAGGTGTATGTACGGTCCAGGACACAGACAGCTACTCTTGTTACTATGCTTGATGGGCTCCTCTCAAGCTGCTGCAGTTACAAGACAGATATTCACCAACACTGCTCCCCATCAGCCATTACTCTTTATGGTTCATCTGAATAAGGACGTCTGTTTCTGGCCCTTCTATTGCAAGAAAGATAATGTGAGTCATATATACCATGAGCTGAGGTCATTAGGGATAGTGTCACCACATGTGACATTTTGAAATGTAAAGTTAATCTCATCATTCTTGGTTGTTTCCCATTATAATCTACCTGTAAAAGATGTGCCTGTACGAAGCCTCTAAGTTGACAAATCAGTGATGTTTTTGTGTTAAGTTAATGTTTCCATGTAGTCTTTAATATCTCATGAGATCACTTCCTCTTCATGAATGGCACTTGACATCAGTAACTGCGTGACTGGAAATGGGTGCTTCTTCAGCAGCAACACCTGAGCAAATGGAATCTTTGTCTCTTTCCTCACACAGACAGATCACTGGCCCATGGTTTTACAATTGATTCTGGCAGTATGTTGTGTTGCCTTGCCCTAGCAGAGTGTCTTTTATTGCACAATTTTTCTTTCATGCAATTTTAAATATCTTAGCAGTAACTTTCCTATCTCAATTATGAGCTCTAGAGGAATGTCACAGTCAGATACAATATTGATACGAAATATTTAAAATGAAAAACAAAAATCTCACTGATTCCAGCATTAACGTATTTTACTTAATTGTTCTTTGTTTTAAGAAATGAATAAAATGTCATCCAAGATAATGAGAGAGATGGTAACATAATGCTAATATTACTGGATGAGAAATTCAGTTCCCATGAAAACGTTGTTGACCACCATGAGAAAAAGAGAATCCTATTGACTAATGTCTTTGCAAGAAGGAAACGACTGTCCTTACGTCATTGGTATACATGTAACTCCAGACTCAAAGCAATTATTTTTATTCATTCATGGGATGTAAGTGTCACTGGCTAGGCCAGCATTGATTGCCCATCTATAATTGCTCAGAGGGCAGTTAAGAGTCCACCATATTGTTGTGAGTCTGGAATCACATGCAGGCCAGACAAAGTGAGGACATCAGTTTCCTTCCCTAAAGGGCATTAGTGAACCAGATGGGTTTTTCCCCACAATGCACAACCACTTCATGATCATTAGACTCAAATTCATCCACCTACTGTGGCAGCATTTAAACTCTTCCCCAGAACACTACCTGAGTCTTTGGGTTAATAGTCTAGTGATAATACTGTAGACCATTACCTCCCCAAATGTGGATGATTCTTGCCTGCCCTCTGGGTAATTGGGGATGGGTGATCATTTCCTGGCCTAGCCAAAAACATCCATATCCTATGAATATATTAAAAAAAACAGTAAATAATGCTGCTCCCTTTGTGCCTCAGATTATCCCAAATTTAAAGGATAATGTTCTTTGGCTGACAGATTCCCTCCAACATTTAATTAAATGTTTTAATTCCCCCTTGTATCCATTAAACCCCCTGAGCACATGTATGTGTGTTTATTGTTTTCCCAAAGTTTCTTTCTAAGTTTTAGAAGAGAGTATCAGCTCAATTTAATCTAATCCATCAAGTTGAGTCATTGAAATAAAACTAGAAGTTTGTATTTCACGTTTCTCTCTGATAGTGTTTCAAAATTCCAAGGCTACTTTATTTTTAGCTGCCTTTGTCAAATTCTCAATTTGAACACAAAACAATGCTTTCAACCTAAACTGCGTTCCAGGTTCAATTTAACAATAATTCCACATATCAAAAATGAGTCTGCTCTCATATCCATGAATTCATATCAGTTTAAAATTCCCACAGTTTGACTAAGACATTTAGTTCTTTAATTAATTACACTTTCCTTTCAGTTCTACCCATATTCCTTGTTGTGAAATTCTTTGTTGAACATGTTGACACCCCATTGCAAAATTGCGCTTCAGGCTATAAAACATATTAGAAGTTAGATATATATATTAACCACACAAAATCCTTTATTGCATACATCAGTATTATCGGAAGATTTCTCTCATTTATACACAAGTTCTGCAAGACTCATTCAACAACTTTTAATGAAAGAAGATAAACAAAGGAAATAAACTACGTCACTGGTCTAACTATACCTTCAATTTGTAATTCCTGTACTATTACACAAACAGGATTTCATGCATGTAATCATCATGTCTCCAGTACTCACCACCCTAAATTGCCCCAATCTATATTTTCTTAATTTCCCTTGGGAAAGAGTCAGTCACTAACTGCAAGACCTTCCTCCTTATATGGTGTCATAGTAATGTTTTATTTGGTTCTAATATCTTTTTAACCTCTGCCTACCCTTCCTAAGAAGTTTTAAAATGGCACACACATCATTCACAACTGTCCGTTTTTCATTACTCTCGACTGCTTCCCATCAATCTTCCCACTCTGATTCTTTTTGCTGTTCTGGAGCCCCCTCAGGATGGTATCCACATGAGTATTCTACCATTCAGGTCGGGGTGCCTTCATGCATACACCCACATGCCCAACACAAATAGCATTTCCTCCAGGCATGTGCACCAGCACAGGGCTGCTATAGCATCTTGTTCTTTTGGTCCAGATCCCTGTCAGTGCAGGGGGAAAACCCAGTACACCAACAATCCTAACTAAAAGATGGTGTATAAATGTACTCGCTCATTAAATATACTCCTGGATAAATATACTCATGGATACCTTGCCATCCATGCAATATTGCTCCATGTCCCGAGCTTCCAGAGATCCTCCACACTATCTGTTGTTGTTGAAACTTGCAAACACTGCTCCGGAGACTGAGGGTTTTGATTCAGAAAGCCTTATTAATGTACATGCTAGAAGTTTAGATTTGATCATCATGCGTACTCAAGTAGTACAGTGAGATACAGGAGAACAGGTACAAGTATTTAATGTTGCCACGCAAAGGTTCCAAGGTTCCTAATTCCAAAACCTGGGGTACAAAATAGTAAGACAAACAGTTAGAAAATGAAGCATTACTTCATAGAATGAATAGAAACATAAGGAAAGAAGGAAAGAGTTAACATTAAAAGTCTTTCTTAATTTAAATTTGGAAAATAAAGGAATAAGTGAAAAATTAGTGAACTAAATCCTTCTCACAGCATCAATGGTCAGTCACCGTATTAGTTCCTCCCCACTCCCAGAAGAAGCTAACATTATAAATATCAAAAACAAGATAGAGTTGCTGCAATTATATTCTTCTGGTCAGCCCAATTATTGATTGTAAAAAAATCAATCAAAACACCTGTGCTATTGAAACCCTGCTTATACTATTAATGACTGCAAAATGCAATTAATTCTAAATTTAATTAGTTCTAAATTTCAATTACTACTGATAATAAACTTATTGAAATTAAGTTGAACAAATGGCCTATTGTTCCATAGTTGTCCAACTTAAGTTGTATGCCAATATTGTTACCTGTACACTGAGATACGAATCTACAGCAACTCTGACTGAGGGTGTCTTTACATAAATGTTTTCTAATCAACTTGTTCAGAGATGTTACTACACACCTGTGGAGCAGATGAGACTTCAACCCAAGTTTCCTAGCTCAGGGATAGGGGCACTAGCACTGAACTGAGACTGTTTATTCCTTAAGTAACATTGTACAATTAATGATGTACCTTAACACACCTTACATTATATCTCTACAAAAGAAGTTCTAAGATACAACTCACTCAGATCTTGCAAAACCTCTGTTCACATGCTTATCATAGACTAGTATCTTCTTGCTTTCTGATGTTAGAGTAATGTGATCTGTTTCATTATCATGACTTAAATGAATTGTGTTATACCACACAGACCTTGTGTGATTTTGAATATTTCTTTCAAATCTCCCTTCAACTTTCATTTCTCCAAGAAAACTGTCCAAGCTCTCCAATATATGCACTTAACTGAAGCTCCTCATTCTAGAAACGATGCATTTAAATCTTTTCTGCATTTAACTTGTTAAAATGGTACTTAGTAAGGTTTCCCTCTGTCTTCTTCCATGAAACTATTTTCATAGGAGATGCTAACTGAGTGTATTCACATCCTTTCTAAAGTCTGATGGCCAGAACTTGATGTAATACTCTTATTGAGGTAAAACCATTATTTTACCCGGGTTTTCATAACTTCTTTACTCTACAAACTAACTAATAAAGCTGAGAATGCTATATGCTTTATTGACTCCTCTCTCAACTCTTTGAGGAGAAAGTGGGGTCTGCAGATGCTGGAGATCAGAGCTGAAAATGTGTTGCTGGAAAAGCGCAGCAGGTCAGGCAGCATCCAGGGAACAGGAGAATCGACGTTTCGGGCATAAGCTCTTCCTGAAGAAGGGCTTATGCCCGAAACGTCGATTCTCCTGTTCCCTGGATGCTGCCTGACCTGCTGCGCTTTTCCAGCAACACATTTTCAGCTCCTCTCTCAACTCATCATGTCACCTTCAGTGACTTATTCACATGTATACCCAGATCCCTCTGTTCCTTTACATCCTTTAGAATTGTACATTTTATTTGATATTATCTCTCCATTTTCTTCTTACTAAAATGAATCCTTTCATAGTTCTCTGCATTAAATTTAATCTGCCATTGTCCTTTCATTTTATCACCCTGTTAATGTTCTGTTGAAGTTTGGCAGAATCCTCCTCATTGTTGCAAGTAGTTCCGAGTTGTATCATCTGCACATTTTTGAATTTTGCCCTGTACGCCAAGATCTAGTTCACTTACATGTGAGTTGGAGCATGGGTGCTAACATTAAACCCTGAAGAACTCCACTATAAACTGTGCTACTCCAAAACAGAACCCATTAAACACCACCCATGTTTCCTGTCACCTACCTAATCTCTCCTGTCGCTTTTATTCTATCAGAAATAACGTGTTGCAGTTGGAGGGGTGGGGTTCAAGGGCAGATGCAGGGAAGTGGAGGAGATGCACTGGAAGGTGTTGTTGATCACGTGAGAGGGGAAATTGTGGTCCTTGAAATAGGAGGCCATCTGACATGCCCTGGGGTGGAATTGTTCCTCCTGGGAGCAGATACGGTGGAGTAAGGGATAGTGTTTTATAAGAGGGTGGGAGGAAGTGTAGACCAGGAGCTGTGGGAGTCTGTGGGTTTCAAATAGGTGTCCGTGTTGTGAGGCTGAGAGGAGACATAATTAAGGTGTATAAAATTATGAGGCCATGATGCGGGAGTGCTGGTGTAGGACTCGGGTGGACAAAGTTAAAAATCACAACACCAGGTTATGGTCTAACAGGTTTTTTTGGAAGTGCTAACTTTTGAAGCATTGTACTTTCATCAGGTAGCTAGTGGGGCAGGATCATAAGACACAGAATTTATAGCACAACATCATAGTGTCATGTAACTGATACACTATATTGAACAAACCTAGATTGCTGTTAATTCTTTCATCTTTTCGAAAGGGTTGCAGGTTTTGCTTCATTAATATGTAAATCTGAGAACTTCTTTCAAGGTTTTAAATTTAAAAAAGCGACATCTCAGCTCAGACAATGCCTTAAAAGTGTGAGGTTAAAGTCTGTCTGTACTCCAATCTTGAGTCAGACTGGTTCTGACATTTCAGCGGTCAGGGACATTCAGCCTCGGATCTTCGGGTGACCATCTTCCAAGGCAGACTTTGGGATACACAACAATGCAGTATCAGAGGCTGATAGCCAAATTCGGTACAAATGAGAATGGTCTTAACTGGGACCTGGAGTTCATGTCACACTACAGGTCACCTCACTACACTATACACACACTCTTACATACACACACCCATGTGCACACTCTCTTATAGGCTTATACTCCATCGCACATACTCTCTCCCTCACATGCACACACACATATAAATCTACGGAGTGAATTTGCATAATTGTTTGCAGATGCATTCTATTTTGCTCAAAAAAAATCTGCAGGCAGTCAATCCATGTGACATTTTATAAATTCCTGCTTTGGAAATAGAATCACTCTGATTCAAGATTGTATGCAGACAGACTCTAATCTCGCGCCTTTATTGCATTGTCTGAGCTGAGATATCACTTTTTAAAAATAAAACCTTAAGTTATCTCAGGAATGTGACATGAAAGAAGTTCTGGGATTTAGATATGAATGAATCGATACCTGCAATCCATTCTAAAAGATGAAAGACATAACAGCAATCAAAGTTTGTTCAATATATCATTTCAGTTGCATGACACTAATCTTTTGCTATAAATTTTGTGTCTTATGATCCTGCCCCAAGAGCTACCTGATGAAGGAGCAGTGCCCTGAAAACTTACACTTCCAAATAAACCTGTTGGACTATAACCTGGTGGTGTGTGATTTTGGGGCATAGATAAATAGACACAAAGGAACATTTCCCCTTGGTGAAGGGATCCATGATCAGGGGGCATAGATTTAAGCTAAGGGAGCAAGATTTTCAGAGGAAAATATTTTTCAGCTAGAGGGTGGTGATAATCTGCAACTCACTGGCTATAAGCATGCTAGAGGCAGAAACCCTCATTACATATAAGGGGTATTTACATGTACACCTGCAGTGTGTACAAGGCTATGGGCCACATGCTGACAAATAGGATTCAAAGAGCTAGGTGCTAGTGGCACAGACCCAATGGGCCAAAGAGCCTTTGCCTGTGCTGTAGATTTTTATTATTCTAACATTTCAAGAAAGATGGCCACAGATTTGAGAGGCAACTTTAAGATGTAATCAAGAAACGGGAGGCTGGAGATGGATGGCAGATGATGAGGGCAGAGGGGTGAAGGGTACAGTATCTTAAGGTAGGAGGTAATGACAGTAGGTTTGAAAACCGAGACAATACCTGACTAGACAGAACCATAGGCAATGTAAGCTTATATTTCTGTCAGGCATGTTTTTCTTTATTAGAGGAGAAGTCAATTTCACCATCAGTTTCAATGTTAATATTCAGTTTGTCCAGTCACAATGTTGGGTCTCCCCTCAGCGTTTTCCCCATACAGTGCTTTCCTTTTCATAGAGTCATAGAGATGTACAGCATGGACACAGACCCTTCAGTCCAACCCGTCCATGCTGACCAGATATCCCAACCCAATCTAGTCCCACCTGCCAGCACCCAGCCCATATCCCTCCTTTTATATCTCTCCCCTCTCACCCTAAATCTATGCCCTCTAGTTCTGGACTCCTCCTTCCCACGGAAAAGACTATGTCTATTTATCCTATCCATGCCCCTCATAATTTTGTAAACCTCTATAGGTCACCCCTCAGCCTCCGACCCTCCAGGGAAAACAGCCCCAGCCTGTTCAGCCTCTCCCGATAGCTCAACTCCTCCAACCCTGGCAATATCCTTGGAAATCTATTTCTGAACCCTTTCAAGTTTCACAACATCTTTCCGATAGGGAGGAGACCAGAATTGCACACAATATTCCAACAGTGGCCTAACCAATGTCCTGTACAGCCGCAACATGAAGTCCCAATTCCTGTATTCAATACTCTGACCAATAAAGGAAAGCATACCAAACACCTTCTTCAATATCCTATCTACCTGCGACTCCACTTTCAAGGAGCTAGGAATCTGCACGCCAAGATCTCTTTGTTCAGCAACACTCCCTTGGATCTTACCATTAAGTGTATAAGTCCTGCTAAGATTTGCTTTCCCAAAATGCAGCACCTCGCATTTATCTGAATTAAACTCCATCTGCCACTTCTCAGTCCATTGGCCCATCTGGTCAAGATCCTGGTGTAAGCTGGGGTAACCTTCTTCACTCTCCACTTGGTAATCATTTTTACCTTTTAACTCTTTTATCAATTCCTGCAGCTTTCTATTCTCTTTAACCAACTTGAAAGCACACAAATGAGCACTGTCGGCGAAGTTATTACCGTCAGTTTCTCACTCAGTTGTTCCTTTCATAACCTCTTTCAAAAGCCTATAAAGGACAGACTCAAATACCATCGCATGTTTCCACTGCTGATGATGCTAATTTTCCCATTTAACTATCTACAAGTCGCATTTTCAATTATGCCAGTGACATGATAACCTCAATTAAAACCTGCTGCTTCCCACAGCTTCCCAATCTTAAAGCCAATGAAACCATTATTACTGTGTGACATTAGGTAGGCAGATAAAGAAAATGTAAAATCGTGTCAATCACTGATACTAGTGAAAACGGGGTGTTTCAATTTCATTAAATTGGTGGGGGCAGCATCCTGCTCTCCAGATAAGGTGTTGGGGAACCCCTCTCTCAGTCTTCTTCCTTCATAAGGATTTTGCTCAGACTTGTTAACCAACTTTTAAATGGTGTAAGGTTTCTTCTCTTCCTACCATCCTTAGTTGACTGTGCATATTCCCACAATCTACATAACTGTGCTGCTGTGGGCCTTCACCCACACCAGTGCGAGTTTTACTGTCCCTGTTCAATCCCTGTGAGGCTCTTTACCATTCCCAGGGTGAACTAGAACCTATTGATTCTTCCCCTTACACAGCACAACTCCCTCCCTGCTTAGTTCTTTTAGTACCACAACTTATGGCCGGGATCGACTACGGTTGTAAAGGGGGAGAATGTTACACATACTCACCTCATGAGGACCACATAATCTGTCGCAGACTGGAGTAGTCTGCTCGTAGCACAAATTGGTTGAAAGAGATTCTAAAGCTCCGTCTGGAGCCTGTGTTCAGAACACAATTTGACCTTTATTCGAAGCTCCTGAGCACCTAGTCTGGGAGAAGCCTCTGGAGACAGACTCAAGGGCACTGTCTCTCCACCAATAAAGTGCAGGATCATTACACATTCCACGTTGCAATGCTTACAAGCAACATTGACATCAATGCTTCCCCTACCCCTGACCGATGTGCCCCTCCCCAGATATTTGCCAGCATCATCATACTGAGTGGGTGCTGTTTGTTACCTTGTGAAGCTGTGACTATTTAGTTTCCCGATGTCATAATGACAAAGTGATGTTTTCCAGTTGTTCCCTTACAATTCTATCTGTTTTTGGTATCTTTTCATGAGGTCATCTGTTCATACCCTTCGTGATATGCCATGCGGTCCTTGGTATTTACACAATTTGACCTTCAATCCCCCTGTAGGTGGGATGGAGCTTCTCTATTATTTACAGCAATTTGTCTAAGTTCCTTAATGTTAGCTTGTTAGTTGCATTTTTAATTTTGGCACACCTATATGTATAATAGGTAATGACAATTACTTAAAAGGCTTTGATTATGGTGGGATCAGACTTTCCCTTCTGCACTTTATTAAATGATATGTTTTCTCTTTCCCACTATGATTCCAGTGTGGCACTTTATGTGGTTGCCATCAGTATGAAGGCTACAATTCTGACTGTGGAAACTGTTGCATCAGATATAAGAATTCTCTTCAATCATGGGCAATGCCAACTGAGGACGAGGATGGAAAACAGAATGCCCAGTGGTTTAATAAGTAGTTGTGTCTGAAGGAGTAGGAGATGAGTTTCATGAACTTGGTAAGATCAGAAAATGCATGAGGGAAGAGAGGGGCAACACTAAAGAAAGACAAATTCAGGGATGGCCAAGAAGGAATTTTTGGGCCTCATTTGCTTGATGGGCGATGGAAAGGGAGGCAAGCAGCAGAGACTGGTGAATAGATTATTGCCATTTTAGTGACAAATCCATGACCACTTCTTACCTAGTGCGAGAGATCTAATTGTACGGGTCAGGGAGAGAGATTTCAGAAAACCGTTTGAAGTGGAGAAAGTGTGCAAGGGGTTATCTTTGCATTCTATCCTGAATCTGGTTCTGCCTGATTCAATGCAGGAACTGCATTCTCCCCAAAGTCTTGGCCATCTCTGCTGGCACTGTGACTTCCAAGTGAGAGCAAGAGGTCAGTCTTAACATGGATGACACATAGGCTTACCACATCTGTTCCTCTTCCATTGGCTTAAAGGCCATGTCCAAATTTTAAACGTAATAGAGTCCTGAAACCAAAACTCATTATTGCTGTGTTTTAGCAAAAGCTGAGGACATCCTCTGTGGGCCCCATAAGCACTTCTGCATCTGAGTCTTGACTTAATCAACTTCCTCAATGGAAGCTGATATCTCCCTGGCCGTGGGCTAGTGTTTAAGGAACAATTCTGCTTCTTCGATGGTGTTGCAATCATTTTTCAAGTGTGTTAAGGACATTGTCAAACCACAATACTATTTGATTTTTTTCAATAGGAAGCCAAGAACAGAATAAAGTTGAACTAAGCTGTTTACCCTTCAGGCCAACACTTACAGGTGCTCGCAGAAGAGCTGAACTGATAAGAAGAAACTGAATAACATTAAGTGTCATGGTTGCAGATTGATATCACAAGAGGAAGTGAAACATGTATTAGCTCATGAAAGTCAAGACAGAAAGGAAAAAGTAATCTGTACCAGCACAAGGTCAAACATTCAGTGCCTAAGGAAGCAAAAATATCGAACAAGTTCCTTCGGAGATGCCTCAATTTAAAAAAAACATATATTTTCTTTTTTTAAAATATAAACTGAAGGCTTGGTTGCATGAAAAATAACTGGACTTCTGGTAGTGAATCTAATGAATATAACATGATTGTAAACCTCTTGCAGTGGTGTAAAACCTGTACTGACAACCCCCCCTCACCTCCATCCAAGGCCCCAAAGGACCCTTGCACATTTGGCAGAGATTTTCCTGCACATCCACCCACCTCATCTACTTTGTCTGTTTCTCTCGATGTGGTCTTCTCTGCATCAGGGAGACAGGATGCCAACTTGCAGAGCTTTTCAGGGAATATCTCTGGGAAACACACACCAAACAACCCTACCACCCTGTGGCTGACCACTTCAACTCCGCCTCCCACTCCACCAAGAATATGCAAGTCATGGGCCTCCTCCAATGCCAAATCCAAGCCACCCAATGACTGGAAGAAGAACCCCTCATCTTCGACCTTGGGGCTCTCCAACCACATGGCATCAACATTGACTTCACCAGCTTCCTCATTGCCCGTCCTCCTAACCTCATCCCAGATCCAACCCTCCAACTCAGCACCAGCGTTTGATCTGTCTTACCTGTCTATCTTCTTTCCCACCTATCTGCTCCACCCACCCCAATTACCTATCACAATTACCCCTCACCAGCATCCACCTATCACCTTCCACTTACCTTCCCCCCCAACCCCACCCTCACCCTCCTATTTATCTCTCAGCCCCCTTCTCCCCTGCCCCCCCCCCTCCTTTCCTGATGAAGGGCTTATGGCTGAAACATCATCTCTCCTGCTCCTCAGATGCTACCTGACCTGCTGTGTTTTTCCAGTGCCACCTTTTTCAACTCTGATCTCCAGCATCTGTAGTCCTCACTTTCTCCATGATTGTAAACATGACCAACCAGGAAAATTCCAAATCAATGTTCCATTTTCAGCTTGGGTCAAATGAATCAATCAGAGCTGATTGTTGGCTTTTTGGACTATCTTATGGAAAGTCAGCAGGGTTCTGTGTCCAATTCAGCAACCATGTGGAAATAGATAGACTGACTGACATTTTTCTTTAGCTGCATGCATGTGTATGCAAGTACGACTGAGCAGGGAATTCAGCTCTGGGTGTGAAGAATGAAGACATGATGACAGGAGGAGATCAGGCTGCAAGAATTGTGTGTCAGGAGAAGGAAATGTCTTTCACTTCGGTAGGGCAACAGAATGATTCCGGAGCCGACCAGAGACAAGTTGGTTCCCAAGTCTATCTCCAAGAAGATGATAAACAGTGAAGCAATGGTGTGGAAAGTGCAATGGTGGAAATTGGTTGGTACAATTCTGAGCACAAATTTCACCACTCTGTAATCTATGATACCTGTTCTTTTTTGTTCAGACCTGTACAGATACACTTGTCTGGAGAAAATTGCCAGGACAAATGGAATGGAGAGAGGGGTGCACAGAAGCATTGGGCGTATAGTTGGATGTTTTCCTCTGATAGTCTTGCAAACTATAACATCAATGGTTTCTGTCAAAGGAAAACCAGACTTATTCATAATTGTTTTTAATATTTGACCTATATTTCTGATCAACCTGTTGATATGTTGCTATACTCTGGAGCAGGGTAGGACTTGAACCTGGACCTCTTGGTTCAGTGTATGGACACTACCACAATAGCCCCAGCCTTATTTATATTGGCCACTAATAGATCATACCCCAATGAGCTGTTTGAAGAGTATTGGCTGTTCCATTGGATCTTATTGCCATGCAAGTAGTTTGGTAGCATTCCTAGTTCTAGCTGGTTAAACCAGTACACAGTGGGGTTCCTATGCATTCAGTTGTGCCAACTTTCAATTTTTCAGTGTGCCTCTATAGGAAGAGAGTTTGCATCTCATGGACAACAAACTCTACTCCTGTTGGTTTTTCTGCTGAGAGAGTTGATTAGTTTCCATGCATGGCATGCATTGTTGACCCAGAAAACAGTCAGCTAGAAGTAACCTCAATACTGATTATGAAACGTATTCCAGTAAGTCAGGGAACAGTTTCAAAAAGATTTGTATCAGATCAGTTATCGGTAGTTGTTGTGTGTATTGTTGTGGGAAGGAAAGGATGAAAATTGTTTCTAAATATGTCATCATAGATATATGGGAAATTTATGTATGGCATTTTAAATGATGAGTTTTATTCATTTTATCTGCCTTTGTCTTGTTACTTCTCTATTTTATTGCATTTTATATTGCTGTCAAAGCTGTATCACCTTTGTATTATTCTCCTGCACCTTTCCCATTCTCCCCTGCCAAAGTCTCCCCAGTTATGATGTGGAGACGCCGGTATTGGACTGGGGTGTGCAAAGTTAAAAATCACACAGCACCAGGTTATAGTCCAACAGGTTTAATTGGAAGCACTAGCTTTCAGAGTGTTGTGTGATTTTTAAACATCTCCCTAGTTATGTTTCTCTCATGCTTTGTTGTCATGCTGTAGTGTCCTTTATTGTCCCCTCAACATGTTAATCCCTGCTCTCTCTCCCATCCCCATCCCCGATCACTTCTAATGTCTCCCCTGTCATTTTTCTTTTTCTTTTTCTTTGGTTTCCTTCCTTTCCTCTTTCTGCAACCTCTCCCTGATGATTCTACCAAATGTTTAATGAGTCCCCCAGCATTAAGGTAACACTCAAAAGAAACAAGGAAAAAAGTCTGGGCTTAATATCTTGATGCCCTAAGTATTCCATAATGCATTACTTTTGAATTATTATTGCAAAATGAGCAGAACAGCAGCCAATTTGCAATTGAGCAACAGTGAGATAAATAACCAGATCAACTGCTTTAGTGATGTTGGTAGAAATTTTGTTCAAGATACCACATAGTTTCCACACAATGGCACCTCCAACACTGCAGCTCTTCCATCATTAACATGTCAGTCTGGATTTCATATTCAACTTTCTGAGGAAGATATTGAACACAAGATCTTCACACTCAGCGGTGTTGGTGTTATCAACCAAGCCTTGGTTCCCACAATCTGCAATAGTCTGTTTGCTATAGAGGCATTCACATAAACCATTTGCCACCTGCAATTCTGAGTTTATGCCAGCTCAGAAAATCACTGACTTGAGCTCTGCTTTGTGAAGAAAGAAAGGACCTGTCTTTCGATGATGCCTTTCATGATCTCAGTGCATCACAAGTTTGACACAACCAATTAAGTGCATCTGAAGTGTAGTCACTGTTTTTAAACAGGAAGCGCAGCAGCCAATTTGAACATAGCAATGTCATTTTGTTCAGATAATTAGTTTTTGCCAGTGTGGATTGGGGGATTTTTTTTGTTTTAAATACACTGACTATGCCCATATTTATTGTCCATCCCTAAGTGTCAACCACATTGCTGTGGGTCTGGAGGTAAAAACAATGATTGCAGATGCTGGAAACCAGAGTGTAGATTAGAGTGGTGCTGGAAAAGCACAGCAGTTCAGGCAGCATCCGAGGAGCAGGAAAATTGACGTTTCGGGCAAAAGCCCTTCATCAGGAATGCAGGCAGAGAGCCTGAAGGGTGGAGAGATAAGTGAGAGGAACATTGGGATGGGGAGAAAGTAGCATAGAGTACAATAGGTGAGTGGGGGAGGGGATGTGAATCTGGAGTCACATATAGACCAGACCACGTAAGGTTGGCAGACACCATCCCTAAAGGATATTAGTAAAACGAGATGGGTTTTTACAACAATTGACAATGGTTATATGGTCACCATAATGCTTGTTTTAATTCCAGATCGTTTCAATTCAAATTTCACCATCTGTCAGGGTGGGTTTCAAACCAATGTCCCAAGAAACTAACCAGTGGATTGGATTATTAATCCAGTGATATTACCACTGTGCTGCCACTTGGTCAGGAAATATTGACATTAATTTATAGTTTGCGGCTGCAGCCTCAGGAATCCATGTCCAGTTCCATCATTCTAATCAATGCCAGGATCCCTTGAATTAAAAACCCTTACTTTGACAGATTCCATCCCATTCCCACCTGTTTAATCAGGAAACCCAAAAGAAAGATGTTAATATCGCGACCCAGTTAAAACAGTTCCAAAGCAGATTGGACCAGACCACTTGTCCAAATCAGGTGCTCGGGGAGTTAGTGATCGCAACATAGATGTATGACCTCTGGTTTGAGGGAGAGCAACGCGAGTCTCAAAGCAGTGTCCTCAACGTAAATAAGGCTGTTACAGAGATATGAGCAAATAATTGATTATGATGGACTGAGAAAATAGACTAAGGGAAGTATCAAGGGCAGCACGGTGGCACAGTGGTTAGCACTGATGCCTCACAGTGCCAGAGACCCGGGTTCAATTCCTGCCTCAAGCAACTGTCTGTGTGGAGTTTGCACATTCTCCCCGTGCCTGCGTGGGCTTTCTCCGGGTGCTCCGGTTTCCTCCCACAGTCCAACAATGTGTAGGTTAGGTGAATTGGCCATGCTAAGTTGCCCGTAGTGTTAGGTGAAGGGGTAATTGTAGTGGAATGGGTCTGGGTGCATTGCTCTGCAGCGGGCCGGTGTGGACTTGTTGGGCCGAAGGGTCTGTTTCCACACTGTAAGTAATCTAATCTATCTACAGGTTGGCAATAGCGTATATCTAAGCAGATATTTTGCAATGCTCATCAAACATTTATTCAAGCCAATGAGAAATATGAATCACCCACTGTAATAAAGAGGTGATCAAAGAGTGTCCAAACAAAAACTCAGGCATACAAAGTAGCAAAATCTAATGGTATGACAGAGAATTGGGATGTTTTTATGAATCAGCAGTGGATGACTAAAAAGCTAATAAAGAGGGAGAAAATTAGTTATGAAAGTAAATTGGCAAGATATACTTTAAAAAAGCAAGAACTTCTACAGGTTTATAAAAAGAAGGAGAGTAGCTAAAGTAAGCTCGCTAAAGTAATTGCAACCATTGCAACCAGGGAATTGATAAAGGGGAACAAGGAAATGGCAGATAATTTAAGTCAATATTTTGTATTGGTCCTCACAGTAGAGGAAGCCATAAACTTGCCAAAGAGAACAGATAAACCAAGTGCTAATGGTAAGGAACATTTTAAATCATGAGTGTATTTGTCAAACTAATGGGATTAAAGGCAGAGAAATTGCCAGGACTCAATGGCCTGCAACCAAGGGTTTTAAAGGAAGTAGTTGCAGCGATAGTGAAGGCATTGATTGAAATATTCCAGAATCTTTGGGATTCCAGTACAGTGCCTGCAGATTGCAAAATTGTTATTGTGACACCCCATGTTCATGAAGTAGGGGAGACAGGAAGCAGGAAACTATTGGTCAGTTAACTTAACATCTACTGGCGGGAATATGCTTGAGTCTGTTATTCAGGAAGAAATAACAGGGCATTTAAAATGCTTAATTGAATCAAATAGAGTCAATATGGTTTTATAAAAGGAAAATCAGGTTTGCAAATGTGCTAGAGTTTTTTGTTTTGAGGATATAACAGACAGAAGGTGGACCAGTAGATGGAGTGTAATTTATTTCCAAAAGGCATTTGATAACTTGCCGCACAAAAAGTTACTGCACAAGATCGAAGATCACATTATTGGGGCATAATGTTTTTCTAGTGAAAAGATTGTTATACTTGGAAATGAAATTCCTGGGTGCACTAGACCACTGTTCTGAGGTATACAAACAAGCCAGACCAGTATGTGTCATTTATCAACTTTTAATGGTTCTTCCTTCTGGGTTAGCAGAGATGGAGGATTGTCTAACACATGGAAGACGCAGAGTTGAGATTAACAGGGATTTTTTAGGTTGGAAAGTATATCTAGTGGAGTGCCACAAGGATCAGTAATGGGGCTTTAATTATTTACCATTTTATATCAATGGCTTAGAGAAGGAGCAGAGTGTAATTTATTAAATTTGCTGACATTACAAATATAGGTGGAATATACATGGCTGTAGTGGGAACATAAGGAATCTGCAAAGGGATATGAATAGGTTGTGAGTAGGCAACATCTTAGGAGGTGGAATTTAGATTACTTTAGATTACTTTACAGTGTGGAAACAGGCCCTTCAGCCCAACAAGTCCACACCGACCCGCCGAAGCGCAAACCACCCATACCCCTACATTTACCCCTTACCTAACACTACGGACAATTTAGCATGGCCAATTCACCTGACCTGCACATCTTTGGACTATGGGAAGAAACCGGAGCACCCGGAGGAAACCCACGCAGACACGGGGAGAATGTGCAAACTCCACAGTCAGTCGCCTGAGGCAGGAATTGAACCCGGGTCTCTGGCGCTGTGAGGCAGCAGTGCTAACCACTGTGCCACCGTGCCACCCATTTAGTGTGGAAAAGTGTTAGATCATATTCTTTGGTAGGAACAGTCAAGAGAGTAACTAATACTTAAATGGAGAAAGACTCCAAAAAACCTTCAGCACGGAGGGACCTGTGTATTCTTATGAATGAAGGCAAAACATTAGCATGCTCATGCAGCAACTATGAAGGTCCAAACAAAATTTTGCACTTTATTGCTGGGAGTTGGAGTTTTAAAAGAGAGGTAAATGTGGGTAAGTTACAGAAGGTTTGAGGCACAAGCTTTTTTACGCAGAGAGTGGTGGGTGTCTGGAACATGTTGCCAGGGGTATTGGTGGAGGCAGATGCAATAGGGGCATTTAATGGGCTTTTACTTAAGCATATGAATATGTGAGGAATGGAAGAAGATGGACCATAGGCAGGCAGAAGGGATTAGTTTAATTTGTCATCACGTTTGGCACAACATTGTGGACCATAGGGCCTGTTCCTGTGCTGTACTGTTCCATGTTATATGTAAATTTTGTTACAATTAAAGAGGGTGGTGGTGGGGCCTCACCTGGAATACTGCGTACAGCTTTGGTCCCATTTTTTAAAAAGGATACGCTTGCATTGGAGGCAGTTCGAAAGAGGTGCACTAGACTGATTCCAGAGATAAAAGTGTTAATGTATTAAAAACGGCTTTAGAGCATGAGGGTGATTTTATTGAAACGTACAGGGTTTTGAGAAGGCTTTAACAGGGTAAATGTTGAGAAGGTTTTTCCACTTGTGAGTGGGTCTCAAACACAGGGACATGGAGAATAGAGGACACTTGTGCTAAAACTGAGATGCAAAGGAATTGCATCTCCCAGAGGGTGGTGAGTGTATAGATTTCAGAGAGTTATAAAGGCCAGATTATTGAAAGCATTTAAACAAAGGATGGGTAGATAGATTTTTGAAAGATTAATAAATTATAAGATTGTGCAGAGCTGTCATAAAAGGAGAGTTGAGGCCTGAGCAGATCAACCACGATCTCATTGAATTATGGGGCAGAATGGAGGGATATGAATTATCTACTCTTATTCCTGTTTTTTATGTTCTTAAGTCCTGCTATGATTGATACTATCAGATCAAACCTCTGCTCACTATCATGCAACAAAACCAACTCCTTATTCATTGAGAAACTAGCTTATGTCTCAAACTAGTGGGTTTTAAAAGTAGAAGAATTCCCTGTAGGTTACAACACACATTAATCACCATGTGCCTGAGATCAGCTAGACAGAAACCCCCTTCCCAGAGGAGGGTTATGTGACTACCCTGCTCAAAAGCCCCAGAAACTATATTCTTCGGGTGGGAAATAAAGAGGGAAAGGAAATATGCAAATATCGGTTTTTCAAAGTAATCACAGCAAGTTATACAGAACAGGTGAAATCAGGAAATGAGTTGCAAAATGTTGAATGTGATACTTTGCAGAATAAACAAAAATGCAATCATTGTACAAAGTAGAAATGCAAGTTACTTTTTCTTCGCTTAGTTCTGTGTCTGTTGTGCATTTAAAAATGTTACCTGCAGCAAGCTGAACAGTGAGTGAGGAGTGACAGGTGGAATAAAAATAAAATTCAAATTAGGGCAGCAAAGGGAACAGCAAGATCAAGACCATATCAATTAATCTTTGATTACTATTATAGTGATGTGAATGTAGCTTCGATTAAAAAAGTGAACTAAAGTAAGTTGTGTGAAGGGTAATGCAATGACTCTCTAAGTATATAATAAAGGATATGGGAGATTTATGGACTGGCTGATATGGTCTGCAGATTGAAGAAGACAAACTTATGACACAAGATGTGTTGTTATGATAACGGATCAGAACCCAGAATTACAAATGGATGTATTAAACTTTTGGATAAGACAATTCTTGTTAAAGCAAAGACTAAGGTCAATACTGTCATTCCAAAAAATGAGATTCGTTAGTGAACAATTCCCTGTGTGGATCCCTGGCATGTTATACCTTACATGGTGCTAAGGAACCTTCAAAAAGAAACACTTGAGTGAGGCAATTGAATTACCTCCATGCAACAGGAAAACAGTTCCTGTGGATTATATTCAGATTTGGGCCATTGAAGGCAGGGGTGGGGGTGTGGTGGTGGAGGGTAGAGTGCTAGGTTAGTTTGAGGGTAGAATGCCAGGTATGTTGGGGTGGGGGTTGGGTGCCAGGTGGATGAAAGGAAGTGATGGTAGGCAGTGAGGGTTTAGGGTGGCAGGTGGATAAAGAGTAGGACGGACGATATGTAAGTGGTGAGAAGTAAGGGTGACAACTAGGTGGTGATGGACAGAGTGACAGGGGTTAGTTAGTCAGAGGTGCCAGGTGAGTTAGGGAGTAGGTTGAAAAGTGGGTGAATTGTAAGATGTCAGGGAAATGGGTGGTAGCTGGGTGAGATGTATAGGATGAGTTAAAAGTGGAACTTTGGATGTTCATGGAGGGTCTGAATGTGTCAGATGTTAAGGGAGATTCAGTGTGAGTGATTGGAAGATCAGATAGTGCAGGTTTTAATATCTCTAACTTTTTCTGGCAAACTATTAAGGTTATAAATCAGCACCTCCCAAAGTCTATGGCTTTTAACTCAGTTTTGGGGATTCCAGATGCCAGGTTTAAACTTCCTGTGTAACATCGCACAGTCCATACATCAGGATGTCTGAGAGATTGGCACACATCTTTAATCTTTTATTGTCTGAAAGCTGAAAATTTGGGCCATACCTATTTATTCCCAAGATATAGTCTTCACAACATAAATCTGTGACGACATTAAAGCTGTTTGAGAAAAATATTTCTTTTAAATTAAGAAACATTTTGAGGCAATGAACTCTTTCTATATTATTTACAGGACGATGAATCAATATCAGTATCTGCGGCATTGTAGTACTGCTCCTACCTTCAAGCCATAGATTCCAGGGACAAGTCCCACCTGCCAAGGGGGAATGTTATTACCTGTCCAAACAGGAACTCGCAAAAGTGAGCTGAAATGTGAGCAAACAGTCCTGAAAGCTTGCTACAGACTATGGAATATATGATGTTATCTAAGACACCTACCATCATACTGTAGCTCTAAAACACCAGCCTCTTCAGCCCCTTCCTATAGCTCAAATCCCCCAACCCTGGCAACATCCTTGTAAATCTTTTCTGAAACCTTTCAAGTTTCACAACATCTTTCCGATAGGGAGGAGATCAGAATTGCATGCAATATTCCAAAAGTGGTCTAACCAATGTCCTATACAGTCGCAACCTGAACTCCCAACTCCTATATTCAATGCTCTGACTAATAAAGGGAAGAATACCAAATGCCTTCTTCACTATCCTATCTACAGAGCAACCTCGATTATCCGAGTATTAGTTCCCCGAATGTTTGATTATCTGGAGAAGATTTCAAGGTCCCACAAAAACGTTGCATCAAAGAGTTAAGTGTATTTGATTTACCAGTACTGAAGAACATGTGAAAACACTGGCATGAACAACGAAACACAAGCACCTCAAGTGACAGCAACTGGATATTTTTTAGGTAAAGATTAGTTACACAGCCCTTTGCAAAAGTAAGTGTTTTATTCCCATTACTTTACTGGGCCAATCATGAAAGAAAATGGCTGAGAAGGTAGATGTATGCGTGAGGCGGTGTTTCTGTCTTTCTATCGCGACACTGAGTTCCCTGAAACTGACAAATGCTCTTGCAATTGTATAAGCTGTTCTTAATGACCTTACTTAATGCTGGGATTTCATATATACTATTTATGTGATGGTATGGATTTAGTCCTTCTCAGTTTAACCTGTAATTTGCAGAGTACAAAGGTTAGTTTGTTTAAGTAGCAGGTCATTAGAATTATAGATTTAAACAAATTCTCCATAGACCAAAACGTATGGCTTCCCTTGTTTAAGGTAAAATCGATTATCCGAATAATCAATTATCCAAATGAAACAGAGCCCGCCCGTCTCGTTCCGATAATTGAGGTTCCTCTGTACCCGCTAATCTACTTTCAAGGAATTATGAACCTGCACTCCACGCCTCTTTGTTCAGCAACACTCCCCAAGACCTTACCATTAAGTGTATAAGTCCAGCTCTGATTTGCTTTTCCAAAATGCAGCACCTCGCATTTATCTAAATTAAACTCGATCTGCCACTCCTCAGCCCATTAGCCCATCTAATCAAGATCCCGTTGTACTCTGAGGTAACCTCCTTTGCTGCCAGTATGCCTCCAACTTTGGTGTCATCTGCAAACTTACAAACTATACCTCCTATGTCTAATCCAAATCATTTATATAAATGACAAAAAGCAGTGGACCCAGCACTGATCTTTGTGGCACACCATTGGTCACACGCCTCCAGTCTGAAAAGCAATCTTCCACCACCACCCTCTGTCTTCTACCATAAAATATTTATGTTTAGAACAGATGGTTGCTAATATCAGTCAAAATGCCATAGTCAATATTATGTTGCCTGTTTGTCCACTTATTTCATTGCAACTAATCTGAGCAAAAAGCATGCTTCCATTGTTTCAGCTTATTTGTGCCTACAGCTTAAACGAAACACACTAACCCCTTGTTGAATCATTGATATGTTTCATACAGTTGATGAGACCAGGTACATATAAATCTGACCGGAAATATCTTTTATGTTGTTTCTTCATTCTAAGTTTTATTTCAGCTAGCGTCATTTAGCCCATGCTGCAGAGTGAATTTCAGCTGTTCTCTCTGTCTCGAATGGAAATAACTTTTTGAACAATTATATTTTCTAACAACCATTGCTTACAACAGGCAAATCCTGTCGACACATGCACATCCAATATCAACAAAGTACACATTGAGAATGGTGCCACAGAAGGGACTCGGGAAACTCTTCCAGCAGCAGGGTTATTCATTTACGTTTCAAATTTCAAATGCAGTAAAGTTTTCTTCCTCTTGGTCAAAGTTAAAAATCACACAATACCAGGTTATAGTCCAACAGGTTTATTTGCAAGCACTAGCTTTCGGAACGCTGCTCCTTCGTCAGGTAGTTGAAGGAGCAGCGTTCCGAAAGCTAGTGCTTCCAAATAAATCTGTTGAACTATAACCTGGTGTTGCATGACTTTTAACTGTGTTCACCCCAGTCCAACACTTGCTCCTCCAAATCATTCATTTTTGGTATAACTTAACTGGTTACTGAATACATGTATGTGGTGCATGTCTCTCATGCAAATCAACCCACATGATTATGATTTGCTTCAGCAGCATTCTATATTCTTGGTAAAGGTCCTAAATGTCACATCTCATCAAGAGACCTAAGTTTCAGAATGGATTGTTATTTTAGTCACTCAAAGCTTAATCAGATTGCTGTCTCAAGCTGTTCCTCAGAGGAGCTGAACAGTTCCCCTCGTGATCGCTAAATAAAGGTCTTCTCTGTTCACAGAATTTGAATAACATTTAAATTCACCTGTGACCTTTCAGTGGATATTTTTCTAAATGAGTTGTTCAGAACTGTATTATTGTATACCTCAGGCGCACTTGGTACTTGAACTACGGTCTCAGGTGACCTGACAAAGGAGCAGCACTCCGAAAGTTTGTGATTTCAAATAAACTTGATTGACAATAACCTGGTGTGTGATTTCTGACTTTGTCCATCCCAGTCCAACACTGGTACCTCCACATCATGGCTACGTTTCTGTCCTGTGGTAGTTATAATGTGATGGCCAATGTTAACAATGTGATTTCCATTTGTACCCTGCCAGTAACTATTCAGACATTTGATTGGATCATAAAAATTGAGGGACAGTATGTGAAATCTCAATATCCCTGCCAGATGGACAAAAGAGTAATTTTCAAATATAATCATAGAATAGCGTGCCTACAGTGTGGAAATAGGCTATTCAGCCCAACAAGACCCTCTGAAGAATAATCCACCTGGACCCATCCCTCTACCCTATTACTCTGCGTTTACCCCAACTGATGCACCTAACCTACACATCCCTGAACTCTATGGGCAATTTAGCATGGCAATTTACCTAACCTGCACATCTTTAGATTGTGGGAGGGAACAGGAGCGATTCTGTTTTAGTTTCAAGAACTGCTGTAGATTGTCCCAAATGGCTCCTAAACATTCTTGTTTATTGATCCAGTGTACTGTGAGAGGCTATGGTGAGGGAAATACTAAGGGTCAAACTTTGACAGCATTTGACAGAGCTAATATATGTATTGGAGTCTTGGGGTGCAGAGAGGGAGCTTTGATCTACCACTAAATTTCAGCCAGTGTCCTGGCTTTGTGCCACACTTGCACACTCACTGATGAAGGTTATGTCAATCTCTCTGTCAGTAGTGTGGATTTCCTTGTTTCCAAGTGCACAAGCAGTTATGACAGTTTGTGTACCATCACTATATTTTAATGCATGACCTGAGGGTATAAAGGTCTCAGCACTTATCTTGCCTTGGATCACTTGAAGCATGGCATGCTTCTGGAAGAACACTACCCTTTGTAATTCAAGTGTTTAAGTGTAGCCTTGTTTCTATGTGCCCGTGAATGCAATGATCTTATATACTTGTTAGTTACAAACTGTATTCCTCAATGGCGTGACAGACAAACCCAGTTTCCTATGTTACAGGTAATGACTAAGCATTGTTGCATCAGGAAAACTGCCCTGCTGAAGGCCATAGCTCATCGAGTTTAACTGATAAATTGTTTACTGCAAATATCTTCATTTAACTGAGTGAATAGAGGAATGGAGTTTACAGTCAGACTTATAAGGTGTTTTGATAGAACAAATTTTTCACTAGTAGGCAGTTTGGTACCAAAAACTAAAGCTTTAATATCTTTAATGTAATAGTTATAGAGCAATGAAGATCATTTTTTCTTTGATGCAGTGATTTATTACAGAATAGAATACACTGACTAAAGAGTAGTGAAACAGTCTCAGCAACTTTCAAAGGGGAATTGCAGTCATTTTAATCAATCTGTTCAGATATACTGTAACACACCTCTGGGATATATGGGACTTAAACCTTGATCTCCTGGCTCATTGGTAAGGACACTACCCTTGTACCATCTAACAGGAATTGGTGAGTGAACTTAATTGGTTATTGAACAGATCTTTCCAAGAGTTGACACAGTATAATCTGCTTAATTAATTGACTGCAAGGATCATGTGAATGAACTTTCCTTGCAACGGTACTTTTTTTTTAGCTCTACCACCATTTTGCTTCTGTCTAGTTGGGGGCGGGAGGGTGTCAGTTAGCTCAGTCGGCTGAATGGATGGCTTGTGATGCCCAACAGTATGGGTTCAAATGCTGCACTAGCTGAATTTACCGATGAAGGACTTTCCTTCTCAATCTCTCCCCTCACTGAGACACAGTGGCCCTCAGGTTAAACCACCACCAGTCGTCTCTCTCTCTCTTTCTCTAATGAGGGCACAGCTCTATGGTCCGGTGGGACTATGATCACTTTACTTCACATTTTCACTTCAGTTCACCCACGTCTGAATGATTTCTTTCCCTTTTCCATTACTCCACTGACTGAATTTTATTTGAGCATGTTAGAACTCAGGTTTTGAAAGGAGCATTGAAGCAAACAAGGGTTCGAAAACTAGATGGTTGTGACAGGAAGCAATTCAAAAGTTGACCTGCTTGAATTCAACAGGAGATTGATACCATCTCAGATTTTATCACCAGAGCTAGCATTGCAGCAGTACTTTCAAAACATCAAGCATTAAATTGTCTGAGTATATAATTTCAAATATATTTCTGCAAATAGTGACGAAGGCATGTGACAGTGCTGTGAAATTTAAGTCACACACTACACGTATGAACGTTCAATGTTGTTGGACTAGGCAATCAGCTCATGCTATTCTCAAGACAAACTGCATGGACTAACTAAACAGAAAAATGCTGAAACTAAGCCAAGTTTTTTGAAATGGGATTAATATTTGGACATGATTTTGGTAATTTGAATAATGCAGGTCTTTTTGTTGGCAAACCAAAAATACTTCATGTCCAAAAGGTAATTACCTTAAGTAATGATTAAAATTTACAGTAAGGAAACAGACAATAAATTAAAATTCATTTTCAGAATGTGATCATTAAGGTCAGCATTTATTGTCCACCACTTACTGTCCAATGATATGATCAAATGGAGTATAAGGCAACATCAAAGGGCACTTAGGAGGAAACTAAGTTAGTTGGAGTCCCACACATGGCGGGCTGGGTAAGTTTACCAGCTTTCCTTTCTCTGAAGGACACTAATGAACAATTGAGGTTGCAGGATAAACCATTCAAGCACCACTGCCAGTCAATAATAATTGTGGATCCTGCACTCACAGATGGCAGAGAGTAATGTGTAATGGAAAATCAGTCACTCCTACAGGTGCCTCAGGAGACCTCAGGGAAGAATAGTAGGCCCATTTGTTTCCTTAACATACATAAAATATTTATAACATGTGTGAGATATTGCATTCTAGGTCTCGTCACTAACCCACTCATAAGTGCTTTATGTTTATTCATTAATAACTCCTTTACTAACCCACTCACAGGCAAACACCCTGTTCCCCATCTCATTCATTCATAATGCCATACGATAACGCAGTTTAATTCATTCACTCATAAAATGGCAGTTCTGTAGTATATTATCATAAGACAGAGCTGAAAATGTGTTGCTGGAAAAGTGCAGCAGGTCAGGCAGCATCCAAGGAGCAGGAGAATCGACGTTTCAGGCATGAGCCCTTCTTCAGGAAGGGCTGAAGAAGAGCTCATGCCCGAAACGTCGATTCTCCTGCTCCTTGGATGCTGCCTGACCTGCTGCACTTTTCCAGCAACACATTTTCAGCTCTGATCTCCAGCATCTGCAGTCCTCACTTTCTCCTATCATAAGACAGACCAAAGTTAAAACAACCCTTTCTAATCAAAACAACCCTTTCAAACCTATTACTGCATTTTCACTCCTTATCAGCCCTTGCTACCAGCAGTATTTATCTCTGAATAAGGTGTAGCGCACAGAACAATACCACCCTCGCTACAAAACATTATAATATTAATCAGCACATTACCATCCGTGTCCTGGATCTAAATAGATTACAGAACACCAAACATTTTCCCCAATTAGTATGTACTTATTAAATACCTTTTAACTGGGCCATTATCCCTTTAAGAAACTAAATGTCAAAACAGCACTTATGTGAAATTGCATGAGTGAATGAAACTCACACTGGCAAATATAAAACATATCTCACCAGCTGCAGTAATCAGTTTGATATCCTTTATTATTTTGTTAAGTGCAGGTATAATTTCTAACTTATTTAGAGTATATAGGCCTAGTATTTTTACTAACATTTAAGACAAAAGGACTAACACCTCTTAATTATGCAAGCAGACCAAACAGACACTCTTAATCCCATCAGAAGTAACAGCCAGCACTGAGCACGTTTTAACCCAACTCCTGTCTTACAGGACAGAAGCCCCTCAAACCTTTGTGTAAAAAATGTAACACCATGGGAAAGAATTTTCATATATTAAAAGGATATAGGCCAAGTGCAGGGAAATGGGGTTAGCGTGGATTTTTGGTCAGCATGGACCAGTTTGGGTCAGAAGACCTGTCTTTGTGCTGGAGGACTCTACGACACAATGACCCTAACTTTATAAAGGGGCTCTTGCATTTCAGGTTTCTATTGCTGCCTTGAACTTGTGCTACTTGTGGTTCCTAAATAAAGGAGGCTATTTTTGCCACTTACCTTTTTCGGTGGTTATTTAAACACAATTCCACACATGTATAAAAAGCAATTTGCAGCTAACTCTTTTACACATCAGGCAAAATTCAAGATCACATCAATGCACTAATTGTGAGTTGGCAGGACCAATGGGAGATAACATTCATTCCCAAAAAAAATGCTATTTCATTCTATTTCCAAGAAAAAAATTATGCACCGACAGATGGCTTTGCGTCATTAATCAAATTCACCAACAAGTAAATAGGGAACAATACCTTGGAGGTTTATCTTAAATTATCTTTCAACTGGTGTTCCAATTCAGCAGATAACATCGGAAGTAAACAAGGTTCTTGGGTTCCTAGGAAGAGTTATAGGTTAACAAGCATTTGTTTATCCAAGCTTGGATGTGCAAGTTAGGTATAGCATCTTGATTTGGGAAGGACTATGGGTAACACATAAGCAATCCGAAGATGTGTTGCATAATTCTGTCTGAAGGAAATGGGGAATACACCAGTGTCATATCCTTAGTCAAAGATTTGGAATGAGAATCAGTTCAACAAAGGAGAAAGAAAAAAAAACATGTTCTATAAATTATAGTTATAACTCTATATAAAGCTCAAATATCATTGTATTTTCCATTGACATGCTGTGCATGATGCCAAAGAGTTCATAATTTCTCTTCATTTATCTCATCCATTCCATTCTGGCCGCTAATTTCTATTTTTGTTTTTGGCTCAGAAATATGCTTTTATCTTTGCACGTTTCTTTTTCGAAAAGATGATACATGTAGTAGGAGCAAATTACTCCATCTGGCCATCTTGACTCGAACCAGTAGCTTGGTCTCTCCATGGATGTTGTCTGACCCGCTGTGATCACCAGCATTTATTGTTTTCAGATAATATGTACAGTGTTCTTTTAAATCAGCGATACTAAATGAATATTGTAAGGATACTTGGGCAGACTTCTGAGATCTCCTCTTCACTGCCGTGGCTTATTTGACAGCCACTGACTGAACAATCCATCAACCACTCTTTGTTTAAAGTCTTGCCTTTGCAAGAGTTCAATGAGTTTCTCATCCTAGCGAGGTGGATTGCCCTGACAATCTCGCATTTAGAGTCATAGAGTCATAGAGATGTACAGCATGGAAACAGACCCTTCGGTCCAACCCGTCCATGCCGACCAGATATCCCAAACCAGTCTAGTCCCACCTGGCCCATATCCCTCCAAACACTTCCTATTCATATACCCATCCAAATGCCTCTTAAATGTTGCAATTGTACCAGCCTCCACCACATCCTCTGGCAACTCATTCCATACACATACCACCCTCTGTGTGAA
>NC_057724.1:14442455-14467617 GCF_004010195.1 Chiloscyllium plagiosum
TCTTTCAAGTTTCACAACATCTTTCTGATAGGAAGGAGACCAGAGTTGCATGCAATATTCCAACAGTGGCCTAACCAATGTCCTGTACAGCTGCAACATGACCTCCCAACTCCTGTACTCAATACTCTGACCAATAAAGGAAAGAATACCAAACATCCTATCGACCTGCGACTCCACTTTCAAGGAGCTATGAACCTGCTGTCCTTCTTTCACCACTTACATTTCCTCCTCTCTCAAGGTTTTGTAACTCTGTCATTGATAAGAATACTGATAAAAAATAAAAAAAGATTTATACAGCAGGTCAAATTTGGGTTAGCACCAAATGCTATTAATTCTATTTCAATCCTTCCCAGTTCTATAACTCACTTATTCCCATATATACACATAATTATCTTTTAATTTATTTAGGATATTATTCCTATCCTTTTGAATGTTTTAACTTAGGCAGACAAGCATTGGATTATCATTGACTGCCTAAGGAAGCAGTTCATGCTGGAGTCTTCAGTGTAACTCAATCTCTCAAGCAATATTCAGTTTTTAATACATGTTGAGAGCGAAGTCCATGGCACCATAAGTGGCTCCACTATATAGAGTGGCAGGAAGATGATCGGGAAAACAATGGCAATAGGTGATTCTTTAAGTAGGGCAGCGCACAGGCTTTTGTGTGACTGCAAAATAATTCAATGATGTTAAATTATCTTTTAGGTGCCAGGATCAGGGATGTTACTGAACAGCTAACATCAGAACATAAGAACTAGGAACAGGAGTAGACCATCTGGCACTTCGAGGAGAAAGTGAAGACTGCTGATGCTGGAGATCAGAGTCAAGAGTGTGTGGTGGTGGAAAAGCACAGCAGGTCGTGCAGCATCTGAGGATTCCTGATGAAGGGCACCTGCCTGAAATGTCGATTCTCCCGCTCCTCGGACGCTGCATGACCTGCTGTGCTTTTCCAGCACCACACACTCTTGACATCTGGCCCTTCGAGCTTGCTCCACCATTCAATAAGCTCATGGCTGATCTTTTTGTGGACTCAGATCCACTTACTCGCCTGTTCCTCATAACCCTTTATTCCTTTATTACTCAAAATTCTATCTTTGCACTAAAAACAGTTAAAGAAGTAGCCTCAATTCCTTCACTGGGCAGGGAATACCACAGATTTATAACCCTTTTGGTGAAGATGTTTCTCCTCAACTCAGTCCTAAATCTGCTCTCCCTTATTTTGAGGCTGTGCCCCCAGTTCCAGTTCCACCTGCCATTGGAAACAACCTTCCTGCTTCTATTTTATCTATTCCCTTCATAACTTTATGCGTTCCTATAAGATCTCCCCTCATACTTCTAAATTCCAATGAATATAGTCCTAGTCTATGTAATCTCTCCTCATAACAGCTGCAAGCACTTGAGGGGAAGAGTGATGTGACAGAGGTCAGGAATCATACTGGTACTAACAATAATGTTAGATAGAGGGATTAGGTTTTGCAGCTAGATTTTAGGGAGCTGGGAATCAAACTAACAAACAGAACTTCTTTGGTTGCATTCCCCAGATTACTCCCAGTGCCACATACTGGCGAGAATAGAAGTAGGGCGATCATTCAGGTGAATGAATAGGCCAGAAGGATTGGTTCTGTGTAAGATGGGACCTGTACAGGCTGGATGAGTTGCATCTGAAGAAAGTTGGGACTGATGCCTGTGCATGGCAGTTTTCTAGAGCTGTTGGGTAGAGTTGAACCAACTTCAGCAACCAACAGGCTGGACGAGGAAAGGGGAGAACAGAATTTAACACTAGAAAGGAGAAATAATTGCACAAGGGATTGGAAAGACAAATCATGCTGGAATAAAGAATAAAATGTATTAGGCAAGCTCAGACTTTGAGGGAGTGCCATAGAGTCTAAATTGGGTTTACTGTCCATTTATGCAAATTCACAAAGTGTGATTAGTAAAGTCAGGAGCTGCATGTTTGGATTAAAATGCAATCATATACAAATGTTCATCCTGGTCTGCTGTCGCCATGTGACCATGTAGCACACGCATTCAAGGTGACCATCTTACCATCCCTTCAATGAAGACACAGTATAACCCAAAGTGATGTTTTGTGAACACAGAGCACTGCAATCACAAATAGTCACATTACAATACTATGTCCTGATAACAATGGAGACCTGGTTCAAAAAACAGTAGAAACAATTTTTATATATTTGTGTTACTGGTTTTTAGGAAGAGCGAGTCATGTTTGAAAGTAATCGCTGACCATTGACTAAAATGGGATTAGTGAATTCAGCAGTGTATGAAGTTAACTTCGATATTTTATGAAACATTCACTGATCTTGATCTATCATGTGAGATCAACAAGCTTCTTGCATCATTGCACCCAAGTCCTTGGTGCCACCATGTCAGCATTGACTACAGCAATTGTCTCTTCCCAATGCATTTGTAATGATTGTCTGGGCACTTCCCTGTTACTAGCAGATCTTGGTCCTCCTGGCCAACTTCAGCACTGAGGTCTGCAGCACTGCAGAAAGCTCAGCCTCTTCTCTGTCATGCCCTTCTTACTCAGACACACTACAGCATCTGCTGTAATCAAAGCACCTTACCTTTAGCGGGTGCATAGCACCTTTCAACAGTACAGTTTGGCAAACATTTTTTCTTTCCTTTTAAAATTTTGCACCTCATGGTCTGATGTGCAGCCACTTAGCAGCATAGATAGTGTTGGCTGCAAGCTATGATCACAATGACTAACAGGATGCATAAAATTGGGCAAGCTGCCTGCATCAGAAGAGTCAGGACTGGGTTAAGTATGTGTCATGATTCCTGCAAACTTTAGCAGATCTTATGTAATTTCGTGCCTCAGTAATTTGCATAGAGCTCCCTTCAGTCATTGAAAAGATCAAATTTAGGTTAAAGTACTCAGAAATATATTGGAGGCAAAACGTTGTCTTCCAGTGTTCACTCTACAGAATGTCAAGTGTGTTAGTGTGAAACTCAATGGCCTGTAAATTATATTGCGGAATGAAGCTTATTATGTAATATGAGGTTCATTTGTGTTCAATAATATATTTAAAATAAATTTCTAAACATTTCCATTAAATTTGAACAGAACTTGACACATCAATTTTCACCATAGAGTCATGGCGATGTGCAGCATGAAAACAAACCCGTCAGTCCAACTCGTCCATGCCAACCAGATATCCTAAATTAATCTAGGCACATATCCCTCCAAACCCTTCCTATTCATATACCTATCCAGATGCCTTTTAAATGTTGCAATTGTACCAGCCTCCACCACTTCCTCTGGCAGCTCATTCCATACACGTACCACCCTCTGCATGAAAAAGTTGCCCCTTAGGTCCCTTTTAAATCTTTCCCCTCTCACCTTAAACCAATGCCCTCTAGTTTTGGACTCTCCCCACCCCAAGGGAAAGACCTTGTCTATTTACCCTATCCATGCCCCACATGCTTTTATAAACATCGATAAGGTTACCCCTCAGCCTCTGACGCTCCAGGGAAAACAGTTCCTGGGAAAACTCTCCCTATAACTCAAACCCTCCAACTCTGGCAACATCCTTGTAAACCTTTTCAAGCTTCATAATATCCTTCGAATAGCAGGGAAACCAGAATTGCACACAATATTCCAAAAGTGACCTAATCAATATCATGCCGAGCCTCAACCATAAAGTGCATTCATTAATCTTTACATTGATTTTCATTTTCAATGATTCCCATGAACCTTTATGTACTCATTTCATTAAGCAGGGATAGGTTAACACAATTGGCTGGATCTTTGCTTTGTGATGCCACCACTCTGGATTCAATTCTTGAACCAGCTGAGGTCACCATGCAAGTTCTTGCCTGAAACTCAGCGTCCCTTAGGTTAAACCATCACCACTCAGTCAGCTCTTATGAATGAGAGACTGAGACTATGTTGACTTTACAGGTCAGAAAATTCGCATTCTAAAGTGGAATCCCATGCATGACCACCTGACCCCGTCTGCACTCAATACATCAAGAATTTGCTGTTTACAGATGGCAAAAGAAGATTGTTCTAGGCCTGAACCTTACCAATAATTGGCTGCATCATTTTTATCGAGTTTCATGGAAGGTTTCTCTCTGTGGGACCTAGCACCTTTTCCCACACTATCGTCCCAAGGTGACCTTATTAACCGTGCACCACACACCCTATGGCTCCCCATTCATCCAATGTCCCCACTCGCTGCAGACAGAAATACTTGTTCTGGCTTGGATTCCTGGTGCCAGCATCATATTTGAAAGGTGGCTGTGCACCCAGTCAAGCACAGTCAGTCCAGGGCTGGTCTAAACTTATTTTCTTTTGCCCCAGACATGGAAAGTTGGTGCCCTGCTTTGAAGTCAGGCAACTGGAGGCAAATGGAATGTTGCTTTTGTCCGAAGGAAATGGTGTATGAAAGCAGGGAGGTTTTGCTAAAGCTATACAAGACACTAGTCAGACAATAGCTGGAATACTTTGAACACTTTTGGACTCTTTATTTAAGGAAAGATATGCTGTCATTGGACGAATCCCAGAGAAGGCTTCCTCAGCTGATACCCCAGATATGTATGGATAGGTTTATTAGGAATGTTTGTTAAGATTGGCGCTGCACTCACTGGAATTTTGAAGAATGAGAGACAACTTCTTGAAGCATAGAAGATTCATCAGGGATTTGACAGGTTAGATGTGGAAAGGTTGTTTTCCCTTGTGGCAAAGTCTAGGATCGGAGGGCATGATCTCAGAATAAGGGGTTCAAGACTGAGATGAGAAGGGATTTCTTCTCTCGGAGAATCTGTGGAATTCTTTACTGCACACAGCTGCTCAGGATGGGTCAAGTTAACTACTCAAGGCTGAGATAAATCGATATTTAATCAGTAAAGGAATCCAGAGTTATCAGCCATTATCTCATTGAGACTCGAGAAGACTTGATGGGCTGAATTGCCTATTTCTGCTCTTATCGCTTATGGTCTTCTGATCTTAAGATCCTAACATTCATGGTAGTGCAGAGGAGGGCCATCAAATTCCCCCAGGACTTGGAGATGAGGCTTCGACACCAAATCCCGCCCACATGATCTCACGTTGCCACCCAGGTCAACGTAGTCTTAATTTTTAGGAGGATTGCCCAGCAGTTTAGAGAGAAAGCCAGTGACCTTATCCATTCACCTGGGTAAGTGCCACCCCATCTTATTTTTGCTTGATCATATTCACTTGATCTCTGTGTTTGGCCCTGGAGCATGTTCAGACCAAGTTTATGAGAATGGTCCCAGAAATGAAAAGCTTAACATATGAGGAATCTTTAAGGACTACGTGTTTATACTTGATGCACTTTAGAAGGGTGGGGAAAGTGATCTAATTGAAAGATACAGAATATTGAATGGCCTTGAGAGAGTAGGTTTTAGGAAGATGTTTCTCTGGGTAGGAACGACTAGTTCCTGAGGGCATAACCTTAGATTAAAGGGGATATCTTTTAGAACAGAGACAAGGAGAAGCTTCTTCAACCAGAGAGTGGTGAAGCTATGGAACGCATTGCCACAGAGGGCTGTGGAGGCCAGGTCACTGAGTACATTTAGGATTGAGATGGAAAGGTTCTTGAGTATGAAGTAAATCAATGGTTACAAGGAGAAATTGGAAGAATGGTTTTGAGAAACTTATCAGCCATGCTTGAATGGCGGAGCAGACTCAATTGGTTGAATGGTCTAATTTCTGCTCCTCTGTCTTGTGGTCTTATGATCTTATTAGACACACCTCCTGCAAAACCACTCTCACTGTTGCCAATAATGACTTCATCCACTCACTTTCATCCTGTCAATCTCCCCACACTCTAATCCCTGCATGCACTCTGTGCTGAAGACTCACTCACCACCTATTCCCCCAACTGCAACAGAACCAATAGCTGTGCCACCCACATTTATCTCACTCAATACCTCCCTTTGTCTCATTGCAGCAGACGATAGCCCATCACAGGCCTGGAAGGGCCGGGAAAGTTGGACTGCCTGACATTCATCCCCTCAGCCTCAATGAAGACAGGATTTTAGCCATCACCAGTTAGGATTGGTGATGCTAAAATATTCACGTTCCAGCCATCCAGTATTGTGCATTGCTATGCTCCTCTCCCATTAACCCACTATGAATGTATTCTTGACGTGCCAGAACTTCTAACCCTCATTTCGCAGTGCATTTGTCTCCTGCAGAAAAGATTGGTATTCGCACAATCTCCATGGAAAAGACAGTGCCCTATCTCCTCCTCCAGCTCTGAGGAAGAGACATAATGCCTCAGGGGATGCGCTGATAAGTCAGCCTATTGCATTCCCCACTGGTTTAGATACTAGCAACCCGGTGGGACTGTTAGCTAGATTAGAATCGAGAGCAATTACTGTTCAGCACATCACTGCCACATTGCAACCCACCCCCCCAAAACAGCTGGTTGAGGGAGAAGCACCCCAGGCCATTGGCACTTGGAGTACTGCCAAAGATCAGGTACCCAACATAGCCACAGAGGTTACAGAGGAGTGGAACAGAGCATGCCAGGCATTCATACCCCTTCAGCAGCAGACATGTTTGTCAGGAGCTTTGGGCAGCTTAACACAAAGGCTGCAGGATTGCACTACCATTGGACGCTGCTCTCTCTCCTTTCTTGACATCTTGATTTCCAAAAACAACTTCCCCTCAAATTCACTTGGTCCATCTCGGACACTTCCCTCCCCTCTCTTGAACTCTCCATTTCCAAAAGCTGCTGCCTATCTACTTTGGATTCCAGTATCTGGAGTTTTTTTCTTGTCTCTGGAATTCAAGCCAGATCCAGTTTACTTTTCACCCCACCAATCCTAACTGGTGATGGCTAAAATCCTGTCTTCATTGAGGCTGAGGGGATGAATGTCAGGCAGTCCAACTTTCCCAGCCCTTCTGGCCCTAAGAGAACACTTACAGCAGTATTCTATAGCAAGTTTCAATAGTAAACTGCTAAATACTGATATCCTCAGGGCAGGATACACTCAACATGTCTGGGCCCTCCGGATACCAGTGCCCCCAGGGCTCCCCAACCAAAACGCCAAGACCAATGTGGAACAGCCCATTCCCCGCCACCCCGACACACACACACACACACACAACATAGTGGGAAAGAAAGAAAGAAGAGTACCATGTAAGACCGACAGGTGACACGTCTGCTGCAATGAGACAAAGGGAGATAGTGAGTGAGATAAATGTGGGTGGCACAGCTATTAGTTCTGTTGCAGTTGGGGGAATAGGTGGTGAGTGAGTGAGTCTTCAGCACAGAGTGCATGCAGGGATTAGAGTGTGGGGAGATTGACAGGATGAAAGTGAGTGGATAAAGTCATACAGACCTACTCTTTACCATTCGAGTCCTCCACATTGACAGGCAAACCAATGAAGTCGGTGTATGTGGTGACAGACCTTTAGCCCACTCCCCGTGCCCCTTTCTTGTAAGGTGACTGACTGGAGAAGACTCTATTCCAGACACTCCAGTGGTGGCCAGTCCTTCCACCCTTACCTTGCTGCCACTTTCAGCAGTATGTGAGGTCAAACAGAGAAGAGTGTTTCTGCCTCAGGGCAGGATACACTCAACATGTCTGGGCCCTCCAGATACCAGTGCCCCCAGGGCTCCCCGACCAAAACGCCAAGACCAATGTGGAACAGCCCATTCCCCGCCACTCCGACACACACACACATACTCACACAACATGGTGGGAAAGAAAGAAAGAAGAGTACCATGTAAGACCGACAGGTGACACGTCTGTGTAAATGCATTACCATATGAAAAATGGCCACTTTCCATGATCTGTAAGATATTACATTCCCCAGCCTCCCTCATGCAGTAGTGAATCCTGAGAACCACCATCTTCCCCCCACTTTGACATTTTAGGGAGACCACCCCTTGACTGAAAATAGTCCACCCCTTGAAAGAGTTAGGTTGGCAGCCCCAAACAGTGACCCCTGCCTCATATCTGTACTGCTCCTTCATCCCCCTGAGTGGGTTACATTGGAGCCGGAAGATGGACCATGGCTCACTCCCCAAACTACAGAGGTACAGGCACAGTAACCATGACAAGCCTGAGCAGTCAACCTACCGTGTTCAAGCCCCTGGATGATATTGGAGAGTGCACTTGCTTACTGGGTCAGGGCCCTCTGACTGAAGCCTCTCTCCGCCCTCCGACTTGACTGAGGAGTACTCCCTAAGCTTTTGAGATGTGGACATTTATTTGAAGCACATGCAGTGCATATGTGCCTGCCTCATGGTTAAGTTGTGAGATTGAAATAGCATGGCGCCAGAGAAGAACATGTCCACCCTCCCCTTAAACAATCATTCCAATATGTCCAGCTTTGTTTCTGTACTAAAAGATAAAGCAAGAGAGAAGTCCTTGGATTCATTCTGGTCAGGCTGAGAGGCAAAGCTCTGAGCATTCAAATAGGTCCAAAGTGAGTGACTGCTAGGAGAGTTAGCAAGCTGCCCTAAGATTCATCCTGCTGTCAAGAGAGCAGCAATACGATGGAAAGTGTCAGTGCATCCCAAAATGTAGCAGTGAAGTGAATGTGTACTGGAAATGGATTGGAGATGTGCAGTAATGATGTCCTGAATATAGTACATGTGGGAAGCTAATGTCCATGGGTATGGGATGCATGTGGCTTCTCTGGGGTGAGATATTGGAGCTAGGTATCCAAGTTGGAGATCCAGAGCAACAAATGGAGAGTTGGAGTCACCGGGTAACTGCTCAGATTTTCAAGGATTTTGCGTCTAGTTACTATTCAGCTGTTGTGAGAATGGGAAACTGTGTATTAATGTAGTTTGGGGTGGCACGGTGGCTCAGTGGTTAGCACTGCTGCCTCACAGCTCTAGGAACCCAGGTTCAATTCCAGCCTTGGACAACTGTCTCTGCGGAGTTTGCACATTCTCCCTGTGTCTGCATGGGTTTCCTCTGGGTTCTCCAATTTCCTCCAACAATCCAAAGGCGTGCAAGTTAGGTGAATTGGCCATGCTAAATTGCCTATAGTGTTCAAGGATTAGGTGCATTAGTCAGGGGTAATTATAGGGGAATGGGTCTGGGTGGCTTATTCTTTGGAAGGTCGGTGTGGACTTATTGGGCCGGAGGGCTTGTTTCCACACTCTTGGAATTTTATAAATTCTATTCTATAAATAAAATAAGATTAAGTAATAATGAGATATGAATATGTAGGCTTCTTGCCATTTGCTAGTGAGAATCTCATTTCACTATTCAACACTCTGGTTCCTCTCGTTCTTCATGTTAAGAATTTTCTCACCTGTTTTTATTTCCCCAACTTTCTTACCATGGCCTATATCACACATGGATTTGGAAGTTTCCAGCCAATACACAATTTCTTCTCACATTAAAAAAATCAACCAAAAATTTTGTTTTTGAATATGAAACAGCACCTGCAATATCTGGCCACCATCCCATGCAAACATTTTGCAGACCACAGGTTTATTAGAATATGGTTGTTTGTTTTGGAATCTGAAGAGTTACAAAGTAGATTTTAATAGTGTTGCTTACATTCTTGTCAAACTTTCAATGTAACTCAGTGGCAGGTCAAGAATGTTAATACAGTTTCTAAAATAAATAAGATTTTGACCAATTTTGACATTATGGTTTAATTTAAAGTCGACCTCTTGTAATGTTGATTGAAGATTTGTTCTCTTCTATTTAGCTATATGTATAAATAAAGTACAGACACTTATAGAGATATCGACAGTCCACTTTCTAGTACCCACACATCAGCTGTCTCTACTTTCATTTCTTTCTTTCTCTCAGTATGTTTTCTGAGGGACCTACTTCCATTTTGATCTTTTTCAGTAAAATTAAGAATAGAGATTTCTGGAGAAACTCAGCAGATCTGGTAGCATTGGTGGAGAAAGAAGCAGAGTTAATGTGTTGAGTCTAGTGACCCTTCTTCAGAACACTTCTGTCAAAGGGTCACTGGACTTGAAACGTTAACTCTGTCTTTTCACCACCGATGCTGACAGACTTGTTATCTTTTTCAATCAGTCTGGCTCTTGCTGAAATCTGTTTCTTCTTCTGTTTCCCGTCTCTTTTCATCTGGTCTATTTTCTCTCTGCAGAAAGCACATTGTATACCAGACTGCATTCCCAGGTGTGTTTTCTGTTTGTTTGTTGTATGTATGTCTCTTTTTTTTGAATGCTCTAGTTTACTTGCTTATATTTGCTAGCCTTTGTATTGTTTTAACAGTCTGAAACAAATGCTTTCTTCATTTTTGTTGCAGTTAATTTGCTTTTTCACCATGTGATCCAAACTTCAGCCCAATAGCAATGGTCAGCTGACTCTACACTCTGATTCATCCCCTCTGCCATTTCACCCTTGCCGACCAAGCCAATATCATCCCTGATCTGTAACGCTTAAACTTTAGCCTCCATGTGTCCCCTTAGAAAGTCATAGAGTGAAAACAGTACAGAAAGAGACCATTCAGCCCATAAGGGCTATGCCAGCTCTCTTTGGCTCTCCCTATCCCTTCTGCCAAAACTGCATCCCTTCACACTCCTCCATCTGTCATTTGCATCATTTAAATTTCACCTGCACATTTTGCTAGACTATAGTTCTGTTGCTTTCAACTGATGCCTTCCTTACTGTCTGCCACACTTCCAACGTTGCATCACTGACAAATTTTTAAATTTTACTTTCTATTCCAATATCCAAATCAAAAAGTATATTTAAAAAAGAGCAGCTGTCTTTGCACCGAACCGTAAGGAACACAATTATCTAACACTCTCGAGTTTGTAAAACAATTATTTACCATCACTTAATAAAGTATTGCCCAACTCCTTTTGAGTTTCATTTTATATTCATAAAGCCTGATTGTTATTATTTTCAGCTGGATCATGTACAACTCCACTGAGCTTCAAATTCAGCTTTCAATCCTCGGCTGTTACTAAAATGTTCACTTTCACCTCCATAACATTGTCAGCCTCTGAACCTGCTTCAGATAATTTTCTTTGAGGTCTCTTTATTCCACCATACTATTCCAACACTTTCATGACCAATCTCCCATCTTCTGAAGCTATTGTGATACTTAAATCTTCACATATCTTGCCCCATAATAATTCTCACTCGCTTGTCCATTAAAATGATTTTCTTTGCTCGATCTGCCGTAAATAACTATTATATTAAGTATTTGTTTTAATTGTACCTTTGCATCCATAGGTGTGAACTTCTGTGGATCTCTCTCTCTTCAGACAACCATATAATTTAGTTCCATAGCTATTTTGGCTATATCAGCCTCTTTCAAAAATTTTGGAATTTCAAGGTTAAGATGTCCACAGTACTTCAGGATTCTGACCCATCGGTATGAAACAATTATTGTCCTCTCTGCATCCCACTGATATTGCAGTCTCCCTAACAGTAATCCCATGGTCGGACAGAATATTAAGGAAGAAATAATGGGAGGTTGTCAGACAGTACAGCAATAATCATGAGAGATTCAATCTACATATAGACTGAAAAAATCAGATGGGCAAAGGCCGACTTGATGCTGAATTCATGGAATATTTTGGGGATATTTTCTTTGAACAGCATGCTATGAAACTAACTTGAGAGCAAAGTATACCAGATCGGGTATTATGCAATGAAATAGGATTAATTAATAAATCTCATGGTGAAGGTAGCATTAGGTCGCAACCATCATTTTAGGATTGAATTGACACTCTGTTTCTGGGAGAAAAGAGCAGGCCAAAGACTAGTAATTTAGAGTCCAATAAAGGTGATTATAGAATCATAGAGTATTACAGCACAGAAAGAGGACTTTCTGCCCATAAAGTTTCAGCTGGTCATCAACCACCAAGCTACACTCTTCCCACTTCCCAGTAGTTGGTCCATAGCCTTGTATGCTGTGGCATTTCAAGTGTTCATCTAAATACTTCTTAAATTTTGTAATGGTTCCTATCTCTATGCCTTTGTTATGAAAGCAAAGCTAGCTAAATCAAACTGACAAGTTAGATTAAGGATCCGTTGAAGAGAGATAAGTGGCAAATATATAAAGGGATATTTTAAGATAAACAGAATAAATGCATATCAATGAGAAAGAAAAAAAAATAGGTGGAGGACCCAGCATCCTTTGTTAAACTAAAAGTTAAAAGTCATATCAAAATGTTTCAAAAAGATGTACAATTGTTTTATCTCATGTAATGGCAATATATGTTGCTAAAATATAATGAAAATGATTGTGTGTTTTAATTGGAGCTGATTAAACCAATTTTTCTTGAGTTAAAAAGTGAGTACATTAATTGCTAAATAACAGAATAAATAATAATCCAACACACATACATGCAGATTAGGATATAAAGGGAGTCCAGAAAAAAACATTGAAGTTCCAAAAAATACACACAAAGGAGTCTCTGAGACGTTCATGAAATGTAGATAGTACAACAAGCAGCCATTACATTGGATAGTACTGGTAGCATTGATGTTGGTTGTTGAGCAGTTGATTTCAAGATTTTTAGCTTTGCCAAGGTCAATTGAAATTCACTTTCCTGGTTTCTTTCAATGGTGGTTACCTGGCAGCAAGCAGAGTGAGAGATTAACTTTCCATTCTTTATCTCCAACACAGGGGTATCCAGCCAGTTAGCTGAATGGCTGGTTTGTGATGTTGAGTCATACCAAGTATTCTGCATCAGGGTTTACTGTGGAAAAGGACATGGAAGATATAGAATGTAGGAAAATAGATGGTGACATCTTGAAAAATGTCTATATTACAGAGGAGGAAGTGTTGGACGTCCTGAAATGCATAAAAGTTGATAAATACCCAGGACCTGGTCTCCCATAGGGAGGTGTTGAACAGGCTAGGGCTGTTTTCCCTGGAGCATCAGAGGCTGAGGGGTGACCTTATAGAGGTTTGTAAAATCATGAAGGGCACAGATATGGTAAATAGACTATGTATTTTCCCTGGGGTGCGGGAGTCCAGAACTAGAGGGCATAAGTTTGGGGAGAGAGGGGAAAGATATAAAAAAGACCGAAGACACAACATTTTCACACAGAGGGTGGTGCGTGTGTGGATTGGACTGCCAGCAGAAGTGGTGAAGTCTGGGAGAATTGCCCCATTTAAAAGGCATCTGGATGGGTATATGAGTAGGAAGCATTTGGAGGGAGAAAGGCTGGGTTCTGGCAGGTGGGACTAGATTGGGTTGGGATATCTGGTTGGCATGGATAGGTTGGACCGAAGGGTCTGTTTCCATGCTGTACATCTCCATGACTATATGAACAGTGTGGGGTCATAACAGTGTTATGCCCGAAACATTGATTCTCCTACTCCTCAGATGTTGCCTGATCTGCTGTGCTTTTCCAGCACTACATTCTCGACACTTGTTATGTCTCCCTACTTAATTTTTCCATTTGACATTTCCCTGAAGTGTGGGTTTCCATATAACCACACAGGACTCTGCAGGCAGCTACTGAGCTAACATCTGGTCTTCTTTTCGTTTTGGCAATCTGCTTTGAAAAAACAAACAAGTTGGAATCAAAACTTCAATATGTCCATAAATACTTCAAGGTTCTGAACTATCATCATGACAGTCATGTAATGCATGTTGTTATGAAGTCCAAAGTGTTTATGTTCATGTTAAAATAAAAAATGTTTTCTGAATTTTAAAGTAAGTTTAAAGTACAGCTGCAGCTGACAGAACAGAACAGCTAAGAGATAGGCTATTCCAGAACAGATACATGTAACAGATGGCTGTTAAATAGATAACTGGGTTTTGGTTGCTGTTTTGACAACAATTCAAATTTAACCAATGAATTTAAATTATGCCCAGGATACTAAAATCCAATTGAGTTTGAATTTATTGTATTGACAACATCAGACTAATGTGAGGGAATGATGCTGGGGGTATAAAAATGCGGGCATTTTGAAAATTGGTCAGAGCAACTGACGTCAATCCAGAGAACAAAAGCCATCCAAAGAAAGAAATCTGTTGCTCTCAAAGAAATTTCAGAAGGCACTATCTATCAAAAGCTACCTTTCTCTATAAAAATATTTGCAGTAAAAAGAAAGAAGAAGACCCAGGGAGAAGGCAGCAGAATTGGAAGACCAGAAGGAAGACAGCATAAGAGACCATGTAGATTTGAGATTAAGTTAATCTAATGTTTAATAATTGTGTTATTGGAGCAACATCTTTATAGAGGTGGGGTCAAATAGTAATTAGTTAAGAGAAAGGGGGCTTGTAAATAGTCATTGTTTAGAGTTCACTGTTAGAATTAGGAAAATATATTGTTACTTTTCATTAAATAATGGAAATTAGGCATTCTCTTTAACTCACTCACACTTTTAGCAGATAACAAGGCAAGGTGAAGTGAGCTTTTTGGATGTTTGGTTTTAATTAACAGCGGGGTTCGACTTCCGCATCATAACCATGTGTTTGTGTATTGCCCTGTAGGGAAAGTATTTTGATTATACCTTCTTATGTGGATTTATATGGATTAACTATTGAGAATTGGCTTCGTCCGATTGATTTATTTGAAGTAGGAATCTTCCAAGAGAACATTCAAACCTTCTGTGAAAGGCTAGTGTTGTTTGAAAGAAACCTTGATATATAAGGCAGCCAGAAAAACACTGATATTGTGCAAATGAATAATTGAACTCAGGATCCCTGAATGGTCAACCGCCAAAATGTGCGATTGTATGTCGACACAAGCGCAATAGTTTGTTTTAGGAACATGGGCAATGTTGGGAATGCATCGCCCAGGTACCCTGACAAGGTGATGGTGAGCTACATCTCATTTTTAAACAAGTGACAGGCCGTAATATTCAACCATTTCATGTGAAACATTGTCGTATACAGACCAAACAAGATAGGTGCTGTGGAAATATGAGTTAACCATAAAGATTTTCCAAATTACAGCTTTCAAGACCTTTTTTTCAAGTTATAATGGACTAGATTTATCAAATTCAGTGGCACATTTTTTTCTTGGTAGTATTTGAATATGGGATTTACCAATAAGCTTTGCATTTTGCCCCAGCTTGCATTAAATATTCATGAATTTGATATGTGCTATAGGGCTTCTATGTGGAATAGCAATTTACTTTCAAGTGCGCTTAGCAGATGATGTCTCCCATGTTGACATCAGGATATCCTTTTTGCTGATGTTTTACAGGAAGTTCTTCTATAATGCAATGGTTACATTCTTGCACAGCTCTGCATTATATAAAAATCACACTTTAGAAAGAGTGTTTAAAGTGTTAGCAATGTAATCACATTACAGCCAACACATGTTTTAAAAGTTCAGACTTTAGAAACAGTGGCCCCAATTTGTCAATTGCGTTACAGCAAATTCATGTTAACGAAACCCACGTTATAGCAGAATAACTTGCACTGAGACAGTGTTTCATCCCTATAGTTGATAACCTTGTAATTGCTTAGTATTCAATTGCAGTAAATATTCAACATCACTGTCTGACAATTCACAAAGTTAACACTACAAATGAACTGCTCCATCCACTCACACAAATTGTGCCTTGATTGTTTTTGATCAATGTTATTCACAGCTTTATTTAGAGAGGTGTGTGATCCCCCAGTTTTTGATGTGGAGACTTCCTGTTGAAAATTTGATTTTGATTCTAGTTTAATAAATGAACACAACATGACAGGAATTTCCTCGTTTGTCAGTAAATATCTCCCACAATTGCATGGAAACACTAAAAATAAAACCAAGAACTATCAATAGTAGAGATCTGAAACACTTAAAACAGGAATTGTTGGAGAATCTCAGCAGAGGGACATGGATAGGATAAATAGGCTCCCCTGAGCTCGGGGAGTTCAGAACTAGAGGGTATAGGTTTAGGGTGAGAGGGGAAAGATATAAAAGAGACCTAAGGGGCAACTTTTTCACACAGAGGGTGGTACATGTATGGAATGGGCTGCCAGAGGATGTGGTGGAGGCTGGTACAATTGCAACATTTCAGAGGCATTTGGATGGGTATATGAATAGGAAGGGTTTGGAGGGATATGGACCGGGTGCTGGCAGGTGGGACTAGATTGGGTTGGGATATCTGGTCAGCACGGACAGGTTGGACCGAAGAGTCTGTTTCCATGCTGTACATCTCTATGACTCTATAAGTCTGGCAGCATCTGTGGGGAGAGAAAGTAGAGTTAACATTTCATGTTCATTGATCCTTCTTCAGAACAGTTACTGGTTGTCAAGCAACAATTAACATCTCTTTATGTATTTGGATAACAACAAATATAATTAAATTCAAATCAAAATATAAAGTTTGGATACAGTTTATGAGAGGTTCTCTATGTGTGACAGAGTAAACACCTTTGCCAGAACTGAAGTAATCATATCCAGCGTATCTTGTTAAATAATTTGCAGCTTGTTTGAACATATCATGAATATGCATTGGTGTTATGGTACTTTATGCTATGGTTCAGTTGATATTATGTTACCAAGGATGTTACCTTTTGAATTTGTTTTAATAATTGCACATATGATATTGCAGGATAATATCCAAATAATGTATTAACAATATATCAGTAAGCTGCAGACATAAAATCAATACACACTTGTTGACATTGATGCTCAAACCCTTCCCTGAAAGAAAAAAAAAGTTGCCAGTCTCAGTAAAGACAGATTTAACACTCAGATGAATAGTCCATTGCTGGAATTTGGAACAGAAACCAGCTCTACAGGTTTTCTGTTTCACTTCTTCATTGCAGCCATTTTCTTCTGTGGGTTGGAGAGTGAGCAGGCGGAATGTAAGTGGATCTGCCTCCCACTCCATTCCCATGTCATAGGCTACATCAGCAGTAATCCCGGCTGAACATGGACAATCCAGCTTTCCCACGTCTCAGCACAGCAGAGTCAAGACTGGCCTTCTGAAAAACTCTGAAAGTTAACAAGCCATTAATAGGTCATTATCTCTGATCACACCAGAATTTCATCATCACTCAGGATTCACCTGCACTTCCCGTGCCCCCTGAAGTCTGTCTGGCAAACCCTGTCCCATTTTTACACAGAAGCAACTTTTTTTTTATATAAGACCAAAAGAATTAACAGTGTTCAGCGGTTCAAGTCTATTGTGCTATCCAATGAGTACATTCATTTCCATTATCCAAGTCGTTATCATTAATTGTAAATATTTGTAAGTCCAGCCTTGATCCCTTGTGACATTCTACAAGTTACATGGTTACCATCCTGAAAATGCCCCTTTTATTCTGTTATGGACTAGACCAGACCACTCCAAACATTCTTAAGCAGGCAGCCCAGACCATAATTTTGCAATTTGTTTCGGTAAGTGTATAGTGAAAATTACCCAGAGTTGTGGGTGGCATGGTGGCTCAGTGGTTAGCACTGCTGCCTCACAGTGCCAGGACCCGGACCCAGGTTCAATTCCAGCCTCAGGCAACTGTCTGTGTGGAGTTTGCCCCGTGAATGCGTGGGCTTCCTCCGGGTGCTGCGGTTTCCTCTCACAGTCCAAAGATGTGCAGGTTAGGTGAATTGGCCATGCTAAATTGCCTGTAGTGTTAGGTGAAGGAGTAAATGTAGGGGAATGGGTCTGGGTGGGTTGCTCTTCAGAGGGTCGGTGTGGACTTGTTGGGCCGAAAGGCCTGTTTCTACACTGTAAGTAATCTAAATTAGCTAAGTTGACTAGCAGGTTTTAAAACAGACAAAAGTTTATTCATGAAATAACACAACGAACAGAATAAAGAACTCCTACAGAGCTCAGTCTATCCAAACTAGATTTAATGATGCTATTCTGAATATATACAACAGTCCTAATAAGCAACCCCCCTTAAAAAACAGTAAAAGTGGAACAAATGCTTACAGGTTGAAATTAGAAGGGCAGAAAGAGAAAGAGTTTAGCAACCTCTTTCCACACAGCTCACTGTTGAACTCCTAACTAGTTCTGGACTGAACTGCTCAGCGAGAGAGCTGACCACTCCCCTTTCATTATATAGATCACTTCTAAAACATGACCACTTTGGCCTGAAGTCTCATCTGTATACATATAAAGAAAAGGCCTCTCAACATTTGGGCGGCACGGTGGTTCACTGGTTAGCACTGCTGCCTCACAGTGCCAGGACCCGGATCCAGGTTCGATTTCAGCCTTGGGTGACTGTCTGTGTGGAGTTTGCACATTCTCCCCGTGTCTGCGTGGGTTTCCTCCGGGTGCTCCAGTTTCCTCCCACAGATGTGCAGGCTGGGTGAATTGACCATGCTAAATTGCCCGTAGTGTTAGGTGCATTAGTCAGGGGTGAATGCAGGGGAATGGGTCTGGGTGGGTTGCTCTTCGGAACGTCGGTGTGGACTTGTTGGGCCGAAGGGACTGTTTCCACACTGTAGGGAATCTAATCCTTTTTCTTCTCTGTACCAAACTAGTCACCTCAGAACTGGGAGGGTTTTACGACTCCTCTGAAAAAAAATCAAGGACACAGTATTCTTGAGAAAAGGAACAGCTTTGAGTAAAAAGGGACCAGCTTTGTGACAATTCTAACTCTGTACAATTCAGTAGTTATCGACTGTTCTTTCTATGCTAACGTACATCTCTAATTTTCTACAACTCATTGTAAACTGTTGCCAACTGACTAAGGCATCAAGACGTGATCTTGCCTCTGCCATCCACCCACCTGACCCCACTATTTGCATACTTGCTAGCAATACCCTCACTTCAATCCCTATCCCACCCTTACTCTGCCTCTCCAATCCTGTGCCTCTGGGGACTGCATTAGTAGAAGTAGTAACTGCCCCATGGTGTCTACAGGAAGTTAAGAGCTTCCAGCTTCTGAGGGGCCATGATCTCTTGGTTAGCAGTACTTATACCTTTAGAACTTGGGTTCTAAATCCCAGAGAAGGTCAAACGTTGGTCATTAAAGTTCTGAAAGTCATAGAATCATAGAATCCCGAGAGTCTAGATAGAGGTCATTTGACCTTTCAAGTCTACACTGACCCTCCCTAGGGCATCCAACCCAGACCCATTCCCCCCTGCTCTATCCCCATAACCCCACATTTATCCTGGCTAATCCATCTTGTCTGCACATGCCTGCACACTATGCTGAATTCAGCACAGTCAATCCACCTAACCTGCAAATATTTGAACTGTGGGAAGAAACTGGAGAACCCAGCAGAAACCCTTGTAGGCATGGTAAGAATGTATAAACTCTACCCAGAAGTCACCCAAGGCTGGAATTGAACCCAGGTCCCTGGCGCTGTGAGGTGTTTCTTCAACCTGTGGGTAGAACTTGCCTTAGGAGTCCAGTCGCATGTATGTGCTGTCGATGGCTCCCTATACCACTGGAAATGCCCACACCTTCATAAAGCCACATGTAGACCTTTTCTACATCTTTCTGGTCCAAGGGAAGACAATGACATCACCCTTCTGTGACTCCCCTGCTTCAGCAATGCATGATGGGCTAAGAGATGTTGTCACTGGCACCTCTATGGATGAATACTGAGGCATAGACATTGTGTTCATGCCTGCTGGACATGTGCCTGCAAACTGGAATGGACATATCTGACATTGATGAAATCCAAACAGAAGTGTTATTATTTGTTTCGTTCAAATCATGTTTTTATACAAGACCATAAGAAGTAGCAGCATTCAACTGTTCAAGTCTATTGTATTATTCAATGAGTACATTCACTTCCATTATCCAAGTCATTAACATTAATTGTAAATATTTGTGAGTCCAGTCATGATCCCTGTGACATTCCACAAGTTACAAGGTTGCCATCTTGAAAATGCCCCCTTTCTTCCAACTCTCAATAATCTAGTAGCTATCGAGTACTCTTTCCATGCTAACATACATCTGTAATTTTTAACAGCTCATTGTAAACTGTTGTCAACTTCACACGCTGCCAACTTGTAAGAGCAATGTTTTTGTCCAACACACATTGCTTCTGGATCAGTAAAACAGAGCATGACTGGAATGTGAAGACAATACAACAGTCATGTAGCATCCTTCATCAAGCCAGCCAACAATGTGCAAAAGCAGAATTAAATGAGAAAAAATTTGTCTTTCTTGTAAGAAATTTATGTCACTTTTAGCTCTCATTTCCGCCTCTGTCTGCATTCAGAATGTATTCATATTTGCAATCCAACTTTCTCAGGAAAAAATGTATTAGTTTTAAGATTTAATTTTGTCTCAATCTTACTCTTTGTCTAAAGTAATAATTCTTTAAGCCAGTCATGGTATCATTAACTAAATGAGACTTCTGTTTGTCAACCTCAGTGATCAGTTAGGATCATAGAGCCATACAGCATGGAAACAGACACTTCGGTCCAACTCATCTGTGCTGACCAGTCATCCAACTCTGATCAAGTCCCATTCACCAGCATTTAAAGCCTTCCTATTCTAATACCAATTCAGGATGCCTTTTAAATGTTGTCATCGTATCCACCCGCCCCCCGCTTCCTCTGGCAGCTCATTCCATACACGCACCAGCCTTGATGTGACGAAGTTACCCTTCAGGTCCCCTTTAAATCTTTCCACTCTCACCCTAAACCTATGCCCTCAAGTTTTGGACTTGCCCACCCTGAGAAAAAGACTTTGGCTGGACACCCTATCCATGCCCGTCAGGATTTTATAGGCCTCTGTAAGGTAACCTCTTTGCCTCCAAGGAAGAAAAGCCCCAGTCTATCGGCCTCTCCCTATAATTCAAACTCTCAAGTCCGGTCACCATCCTTGCAAATCTTTTCTGCATCCCTTCAAGTTGAGCAACGTCATTCCTATTGATGTGTGACCAGAATTGTATGCAATATTCTAAAAGTGGCCTCACCAATGTCCTGTACAACAGCAACATAGCATCCCAACTGCTATGCTCAATGTTCTCTCCAATGAAGGCAAATGAGGAAGATGCATCCCAAACCGAACTGCAAATTGGAGGAACAACGCCTCATCTTCCGCCTAGGCAACCTAGAGCCCGGAGGACTCAACATTGAAGTTTCCATTTTCAAACAACCTCCCTTTCCATCCCCTGTCTCCTTTCCCAGCCCCTCCCCCTCCCTTCCACTCCACCCAGCCACCAACAGGAATCATTCCTCCCATTGACCAACAAGGTCGTACCCTCTGCCTGTCTTCAACTATCCCCACTTCACCACCCTGTCACCACCACCTTCTTAATCTGCAGCTCCTCCTACACCCACCCCCAGTGCTGAAGATAGGTTACACCAGAAACATTGACTACTCTACCTCCTGATGCTGCCTGCTTGTTGTGTTCTTCCAACTTTCTGCCTGTCTACTTTGGATTTCAGCATCTGCAGTTTTTTTTTGTGTCCATCACTTCCTCTGGAGGCTCACTCCATACACACACCACCCTCTATGTGAAAACATTGCCCCTCAGGTCTCTTTCAAATTTTTCCGTTCTCAGCTTAAAACTGTGCCCTCTAGTTTTTGACTCCCCTACCTTAGGGAAAAGATCTTTGCAATTCACCTCATCTATTCCCCTCATGATTTAATGAACCTCCATAAGATGACCCCTCAGCGTCCGACGCTTCTGGGGAAGAAGTCCCAGCCTATGCAGCATCTCCTTATAACTCAAACCCTCCCATCCTGGCAACATCCTTGTAAATTATTAATTGAGCCACTACTTTTGGCATTTGTAGGCTAGTTTTAGCCTGGGACAGACACCTCCTTGGGTCTGCTTTACCAGGGGCTCAGGCGATGAGTTCCAGCTGGATAGGCCATTGCCTGTTACCAAGGGAGCACATACCCAGCTAACTCCTCAGGGAGATTAATTACTGATTCCCCATGGGCCTTTTTGGGCTTCTCACATATATAGTTCAATCAAGTCACCTCTTACTCTGTTAAACTCTGGCCGACGCAAAGCTTATTATACTTTTATTCTGGTTATTGCCATGGAGTATATACAAAAGGAACTATTTTGTAGTGATGTCAAGTCACATGGAACTGGGACCTGGGCTAGTGCTCCAAGTAAGATGTCTTCACTTATCATCCTCTGTATATAGTTATAGCTAATAAAATCTGTCCCTGTTCACTCATAAGGCCATAAACCTCACATTACTACATGATAGCAACAGTGACCACAGCCATAAAATTGAAGACAGGCAGTAAGTGCCTTCATTGAAGACCAGTGATGATAAAGCCCAAGGCCAGCAACTATAAACCACAAGGCCAGGCCAGTGATCCCAATGCAGGAGTGGGGATCATATCCAAAGTGAAGCTCAGTGACTGTAAGACCCAAGTACTGAAGGACTTCAAGGTGTCCTGGGCACTGAAAGACAGAAGGCAAAAGCCCACACAAAATCTGATGAAAGCCTGGACATTGTACTTGGATAGCAACAGGAAGAGGTGATTGGCAGCAGTGAGTAATTAGTCTCCATAAGTCAGAAATCTGTAGGAAAGGAGAAAATACAAGAGAGGTGAGAGGAGAGGGATTTAAGGAAGACACGTGGACAACGTTTTTACACAGAGGATGGTTTGTGTGGAATGAAATTCCGGAGGAAGTGGTGGTCGTGGGGCCAGTTACACATTTTAAGAGACATTGGGACAAACGCGTGAATAGGAAAGGTTTGGAGAGATATGGGCCAGGAGCAGGCAGGTGGGATTAGTTTAGTTTGGGATGGACTGGTTGGACCAAAGGGACTGTTTCTGTGCTGCGTGACTCTATGACTGTGTGGTCACATTTCAAAAGTACTTCATTTCACTTTGTGTTGTCCAACATTTTTGGAAGTCACTATATAAATTCAAGTTTTTCTATTTTATTACTGGAGACTATTCGCATGTCTTGTAATGTGCTATAAATTAAGCCACGGCACCAGAAAAACTTTAGTTTCCTTTTCTCCAGTTGCAATTCTATGTCGGTCATCATTTGGGCCACCATTTATCCGTACACCTGCTTCCTGGCCTGAATTCCTTCAGTTAGATCTAGCACCTCACTGAATCTGGAATTGGAATAGGATGCCATATCAGCTACAACTAACTTTCACTCTATAAGTGCTCTTGTCCTTAGTTAAAGGCTCTGTTCACTGAGCACTACTGTTGCCCCTCAGTCAGATGGAGATGGATTAAAGTGTCAGTCAGAATTTCAACGGAACAACGGGTGGGTTGCTCTTCGGAGGGTCGGTGTGGACTTGTTGGGTCGAAGGACCTGTTTCCATACTGTAGATAATCTAAATAAATTCACCTGGCAGATGAATGAGGGGATCAGGAAGTTGCATCACATGCTATCTACCCATTTGATTTGACAAATAGGACCGCACAGCTCGATTCCTAGCATCTGCTTCTACATTCCTTCCTCAGGCAAATTGCCTGTCAGTACATGTTAAAGTAATCCAGCAATCCAATCAGTAATATTTCATGAGGTTCAAGAGAGGTAATTTATAAAGGGAGACACGCTGACAGAAAAGGGTGTGTGATCTTCCCGTTAGGATAAATAGGATAATGTATTAACAGAGCAAACAGTGCCATTTTTTCATCTCATTCAAACTGTAATAAAGCACACCTTTTGTACATGTTGAATGAGAATAGAACATAGGCTTAGCAATGACAACATCTGCAATGCTAGTGCCTGTAGGACTTCATTCAGTAAGCACAGTGCCTTTAGACAAAGTCCAATCGCGGGAGGAGAAATCTTTATTTTAGTGTGTACTTTGTCAGTAGTAATGCCAAATCATATTCTAATAAAAGTTCTTTTTTGTAAAATATTCCATATGCTGAGAAAATAAATTGAGACAATGAAAAAGTACTTGTAAATTCTGAGTGGAATTCTTGAAAATAAATGGACAGACCTGGATAACAGGCTTAGGGCAGGGGTTTAAGACTCCTTCATTATGCCACCTGAAAGGAAGCCATTCAGCTCATCATGTGTATGCCGGCTGTCTGAAAGAGTTAGCTCCTTGTTCCCTCTTTTTTGCCCATCACCCTCCAAATGTTTCCATTAGAAATGACGGCCCAAATGATGACCGACAGAGAATTGCAACTGGAGAAAAGGAAACTAAAGTTTTTCTGGTGCCGTGGTTTAATCTATAGCACATTATTGCTCACGTTTCTTCTTCCAGAAGGTGCACAAAGAGAGCTCCGTGCTCAGCAGCCTGAAGGAAGAAGCTGGCTCGATAACGTCATCTCAGGCTGACGTCATGAGGATCAGTAAATCCTTCTATGCCAGTAAATCCTTCTATGCCAGTCTGTATGACAGCGCGGCCTCCCAGTCGTTCCTGTCCTCTATCACGGAGGTCTTAGACGACAGAACACACGAGAGGCTGGACCAGCCGCTATCTCTGGACGAGCTGACCAAGGCCCTCGAGTCCTTTGAAAAGAATAAAACTCCCGGAAGCAACGGCTTACCGGTCGAGCTCTATTCCGCTCTGTGGGACTTGATTGGCCAAGACCTGCTGGAGGTGTATGTCAGTATGCTTCGGGCAGGTACCATGAGTGAATCCATGAGGAAAGGCATCATCACCTTCATCTACAAGCGGAAGGGGGAGAGGGAGGAGCTCAAAACTTGGAGACCAATCTCACTGTCGAATGTGGATTACAAAATTCTGTCAAAGGTAATCGCCAACCGGGTCAGGTCTGCTCTGGGGTCGGTGATTCACCCTGACCAAACCTGTGCTGTACCGGGCAGGAAGATCGCTGAGAGTCTCGCACTCCTCAGGGATACGATCGCCTACGTGCAGGACAGAGGGTTGGACACCTTCCTGATCAGCCTGGACCAGGAGAAAGCCTTTGACAGGATATCACACAGGTATATGAGAGATGTTCCCTCCAAAATGGGCTTTGGGGAGGGAATCTGCAATTGGATCAGACTGCTCTATGCCAACATTGTCAGTGCAGTCTCAATAAATGGGTGGGAATTAGATAGCTTCCCAGTCAGATTTGGAGTCAGGCTGGGTTGCCCTCTCTCTCCTGCCTTGTTTGTGTGCTGCATAGAGCCATTTGCTGAGTCCATCAGGAAGGATGCGAGCCTGAGAGGGGTGACTATTCCTGGCAGCGGGGGCCTGCAGGTTAAGGCCTCCCTGTACATGGATGACGTCACCATTTTCTGCTCGGATCCGCTGGCCGTGCGCAGACTCATGTGCATATGTGACCAGTTCGAACGGGCCTCGGGGGCCAAGGTAAACCGAGGCAAGAGCGAGGCCATGCTCTTCGGGAACTGGGCCGACCAATCCTCGATCCCCTTCACCGTCAGGACCGACCACCTGAAGGTGCTGGGTATTCGGTTCGGGGGG
>NC_057724.1:14468306-14478786 GCF_004010195.1 Chiloscyllium plagiosum
AACATCAACTGTGCCTGGAGGATCATCAACTCGGTGAAGGACGCTCTCTGGGCGGTCCGAAACCTGCTGATCTTCCAGTTGAAGGAGTTGACCCCGCCTGAGTGTTGCAGACTGGCACATTCCAAGGTCCAGGACTACGTGTTGAGGGACGCGCTGAAGCTTGAGGCAGCTGCCGCCAAGGCGCGGTGGGGAAAGACCACTGTGTAACGTCTGCCTGCCTAACGAAGAACAGGGGGCCCATGCAGTCACTTGGGCTCTGCTGACGCCTCAGCTAAGAATGTAATCGTACCGACCTGTAAATAGGAATGATTACTCTGTTTCGGTATCAAGCAAATGGAATGTTTACATATGTATGGCATGTCCAGTTGTATTAAAAAAAAAGGTTGAACCAAGGCTGGAATCCTCTAGCTGTGGGCCACCAGTGAATGTGCCAAAGTCCTCAGAGCCAAGTTAGCAAAGCAGATAGCAGGCTCAGCTAAAGTTGTCCAGGGAGCATGCAGATGTAACAGTGAGGGAAAGAAAGAGTAAATGCCAATAAAATCTCTTGGGATGCACAGATAACAATGTGTGTAAAACCAAGAGCTGTGTACAAATAGTGTGGTCCTCATTCTGTTGAAACTTCTGATTGTTTCCTTTTGAGAGAATATTGAAAGGTACTAACCAGTGCCAACATATTAGACTAGATTCCCTACAGTATGGAAACAGGCCCTTCGGCCCAACAAGTCCACACCGACCTTCCAAGGAGTAACCCACTCCGACCCATTTCCCTACTTTATATTTACCCAAAGCTCCCTGACTAATTCACCAAACACTATGGGCAACTTCACCATGACCAATTCACCTGACCTGCATATCTTTGGATTATGGGAGGAAACCAGAGCACCAGAGGAAACCCAAGTAGACATGGGTAGAACGTGCAAACTCCACAAAGACAGTCGCCCGAGGTGGGAATCAAACTCTGGTCCCTGGCGCTGTGAGACAGCAGTGCTAACCACTGAGCCACCATGCTGCCCATGTATGCGCACACATGCTTCATGAGAAGCTGTGCCAGGGCACCAGCCACCAGTCTCTGCTGCCCTCTGGGAGCACCATGACCTTGAGGAACATACACTTTAGCTCGATGTGTGGGTTTAGAGAGTCACTCAGCGTTGTGTAATTCTTCTGCATTTCTGCAAAACAAGACCATTCCATTGCTCACCACTGTTTGAGGAGTGTATGTACACAGCACCATGCATTCCAGCGTCAGTCCAGCCTAATAGACTCTCCAGAAACTAAGCAACAACTCATTGCAGCAAAGCTGACAAAACAACCATTATTGAGTACTGAACGCAAAAGTCTAAATTATAAATGTCAGAAAGCAAGCATTCCCTTCAGAGCAGGCACACCTCTCAGCCATAGGTGGCTCCTATCTCTCGGTGTCCATCAATGTAGTTCAGTTTCAAATCGAGCTGTTTGTGTAGCATCTTCCAGGCTTATGTGCCCTATGTCACAACTGCCGTGTAGCAGCATCAGCAACTTCCCCTTCTCAGCCTCTCCGTCAGACCCCTCTCCCCCCTCATCTGAGGAGGTTGGTTGCTGGTCCCTCTCCCCCTCTGCCATGCCATCGAGCTCACTGGCACAGAGCACAGCAATCAATCACTGTTCTGGAGACCCTGTTTGTCTGGCAATTACTGGGGTGCACCTCCTGAGCAGTTTAGGTGACACTAGTCCATCTTCCATTGACTGACTGTCTGCTCCATGATGGCCCCACTGCATACATGGGCAGCTTTGTAGAGCCATCCATCCTCAGGCTGAGGATTTTGCACTGGGGATGAGTGGCCATGCCTTCCGAGGGTACCTGTGATCGCCCACAGCCAGCCCAGGGGAGTGATCGTTCACACCCGGGCAGTCGTACAAAATGTAAGCATCGTGATTCCTGCAGGAATGGTTCCCTGTGATCACCAACAAACTGGTCATTAAGGAAGTGAAATCCCTTCCTATTCAGCGATCTGCCTGGATAATTCCAGGGAGCTCTGTGTGCTACATGTGTGCCATGGACCTGAGGGAACCCAGTGCTGACTGCAAATCCAATAGCTTGGGTACCTTGGCTGGTGGGGCCCAGGACGAACTGAAGAAATGGACATGTTTTCCTGATTGGGACAGCTACGAACCCACGATTGACTGCTGGCTGCCACTTGGGAGATGCCACATCAATCCACTGGCTGAGGGGGTCAGTGCCACTGCCATCTCTGGAAGTGCAGACCCTCCTACAGGATGTGAGAGATAGAGGTGACAGTGAGCTGCAGCATTAATAATCACTCACCTACAAGTAGCTGCTTTCTGTAGACCCACTGACTGCACACTCTCGACAGTGTGGTTCCTCTCTTTAGTCGCCCACCTGGAGCACAATAACTGGGGCCCTCTGTGCTTCAGGTCTGCCTGGCTGGTGGCGCAGGCCATTCCTTCATCTGCTCCTCCTCTTGGTCTGGAAGTGCAGCTAAATGGGGCACCTTAGGTGGACAAACATTTTGATTGAAGGAAGGACCTGTGGTCAAGTAACAGGCAATAAATGTTGGGTTTCCATTTGATAACTTTTTGAGATGCTTTAGCAAACGCCTATCGCGCAGCCACGTTGACATGGGGAGAACCCGTGCTGCATGAACCATCATGCTTGTCCTCTTCCTCACTCAGCCATAAGCAAGGAAGGCTCATTACGGGGTGTGCTCAGTTTGTGGCACTCAGCACATTCTGGTCAGCTTCACATAGAACAACCCACCACCATCACTGTTATTGAGTATGTCACAAATCTGGTCCTTTTTCTCAAACTTACTGCGTCCTTGATTTTTTTCAGACTGGTCATCTAACAGCCCAGGCTCTGAAACGGCTGAGTTGGTGCAGAGATGAATGGGTTATTGGGGCCCTTTTTGCTTACCCCTAAACAGATGATACCTTAGGCCAAAGGCTCTCATGTTTTAGAAATGACTTGTATAGTGAAAGGGGAGAGGCCTAGTCCATACAGATTGGGTGCTCTTTGTGGGATTTATACAGCAAGTGGTAGGTGTTAGTGTCTTTTATTTTGGGTGTTGATTTGATTGGTTTAAACAGCGTTTGGTTAGTAATGGCTCTTTCAGTCACCAAGGAGTTTCTGGAGATGGAAGAAGTGACCCTGGGGGTTTTACAAAAGACAAATAAGACCAAGCTGTGGGAATCAATAGACAAGCTGGAGTTGAAATTACCTCCTAATGCGAGGAAAGATGCAATGATTGCAGCAGTAGCTCAGTATTTAAATTTGCTGGAAACACCATCAGGATCTATAGAAATGGCATGAATTCAATTACAAATGAAACGGCTTGAGTTAGAGACGAGAGATAAGGAAAGGGCAGCAAAAATGAAATAGTTTGAGTTACGATTAAAATCAGAAAAAAATGAACAAAGGGCTCTAGCAGAAGAGAAAGAAAAAAAGAGAGTTTGAACTTCAGAAATTGACACTTGAAAAGGGAAATCAGCATAAAAGGCTGGAGATAAAGGCTGAGGGGAGGCTTAGTGAGGAAGAGAGTGAGCATGAGCATAGCCAGTCAGGACTATTGCCCGAAACGTCGATTTTCCTGCTCCTCGGATGCTGCCTGACCTGCTGTGCTTTTCCAGCACCACTCTAATCTAGACTCTGATTTCCGGCATCTGTAGTCCTTACTTTTGCCGAGAGAGTGAACATGACCAAACCCTGGGAGTCAGAAGCCTCCTGTTTAGGTATGTTCAAGCATTGCCTAAATTTGATGAGAAGGATGTGGAAACCTTTTACATCCCATTTGAAAAAGTGGCTGAACAAATGGAGTGGCCAGTGACCATGTGGGTTTTAATGATCCAAACCAAACTTGTAGGTAGAGCTCGTGAGGTATTTGCGGCACTATCAGAGGAGGCATCTGGGGAGGATGAGGAGGTGAAAAAAGCAATCTTAAGCATCTATGAGCTTGTACCAGAAGGTTATAGATAACGTTTTAGGAATTTAAGGAGGGACCCTGGTCAAACCTATATTGTGTTTGAAAGGATCAACCAAAGTAATTGTGATAGGTGGATAAGAGCTTTAAAAATAGAGCAAACTTACGATGCCCTTAAAGAGACAATTGTTTTGGAGGAATTCAATTTTCACTGCCTGATATAAAGCAATCTCATGTGGAAGAGCAGAGAGTTACAATGGCAAGGTTAACAGCTGAAGTGGCTGATGACTAAGAGTTGATCCATAAACTTCCCAAATCAATTTCAAACCATTAAGGATAGAAGTTTTTTTAGATTAGATTACTTACAGTGTGGAAACAGGCCCTTCGGCCCAACAAGTCCACACTGACGCGCAACCCACCCATACCCCTACATTTACCCCTTACCTAACACTACGGGCAATTTAGCATGGCCAATTCATCTGACCTGCACATCTTTGGACTGTGGGAGGAAACCCACGCAGACACGGGGAGAATGTGCCAACTCCACACAGTCAGTCGCCTGAGGCGGGAATTGAACCCGGGTCTCTGGCACTGTGAGGCAGCAGTGCTAACCACTGTGCCACCGTGCCACCCACTAAGTTGGGGAAAAGAGAAATCCTTACGTGGAAAGGGAAAGGTAGATCTCAGTGAAGATCATAAGGATAAGACACCACAGGATAAAAAAGAAACCCTTGAAGGGGACAATGAAGGTAAAAAGCTGCAGTGTTTTCATTGTAATAATGTAGACCACATGAAATCACAATGTGGAAAGGCAGGATAAGCCTGGAAGTTTTGATGGAGTGGTAATAGAAAGCACAGTGGAACCTTAAAGCTGTATTGGAGTGCACAAGCTGATCAGAGGTTGGTTAAGGAGGAAGTGCCAGATCTGCTTAAAAAACATACATGCAAAAGTGAAGTTTATTCATATAGGCCAGGAGTAGCAGGTGAAGAGGTTACAATATTAAGGGACACAGGATCTTCTCAGTCTATGATGCTGAAAGATGAGGAGGTAATTACACCTGAAGAATTATTGCCAGAAAAGGTACTGGCAACAGGAATTCATGGTGACACAAAGAGCACTCAATTATTTAAAGTGGGGCGAGAGCATCCAGAAAAGTGTAGAGAATTTATGGTAGGAATACTGGACAAACACTCAGCTCCAGGAACATAACTTGTCCTTGTGAATGATATAGCTGATTTACTGGTAGGCGTGCCGCCTACTGTGGTTGAAAAACCAGTGGAGACTCAGGCAATTGAAGCAATGCAAGAATTTTAACCCTGGAATCTTCCCTGATTGTGTAGTAATGAGGTCACAGAGTTGAAACAGGAAAGATCAAAGGGTACAGATAAGGAGGCTGAAGTGGCATTAGCAGAGACTGTGTTCAATCAGTTGGTTGAGATAAAACAGGAGCAAATAAATAATCATGCAAATATCTTTACCTCAGCAAAACTCATTAAGTTGCAGCAGAAAGATGAAAATTTATAACAGTTGTATCAAAAGGCACATTTAGAGAAAGAGTCTGAATGTATCCCTGTGTTATTAGCTGAAAAATGATGTCTTAATGAGGAAATGGAGACCAACACATTATCAGGCAGATGAGAAATGGGCAGAGATTCATCAAATTGTATTGCCAGTGGGGTACAGAAAGGAGATGTTGCGAGTGGCACATGAGCTACCATTTGGAGGTCATTTAGGAGTGACAAAAACACAGGCTAAAATACAAAAACATTTTTATTGGCCTAGACTGCACAAGGATGTAGTTGAATTTTGAATTGTGTTATACATGTCAGCTAACTGGAAAGCCACAGGTGATAATAAAACCTGCACCTTTAATACCTATTTCAGCATTTGGAGAATCTTTTACCAGAGTTTTAATTGTTTGTGTAGGTCCCATACCTCAAATGAAAAATGTGATTCAGTATTTGTTAACAATAATGGATGTATCAATGAGATTTCCAGAGGCGGTTCCATTACGCAATATACCATCTAAAAGGATTGTAGAGGAATTATTCAAATATTTTACTAAGTACAGATTATCAATAGAGATACAGTCAGACCAAGGGTCAATCTTCACATCCAAACTATTCAAGGAAGTTATGGACAGTTTAGGCATAAAACAATTCAAATCTACTGCAGGGAGTGCTAGAAAGATGGCATCAAACACTGAAGACCATGTGGAGGGCTTATATCCAGGATTATCCAGATGATTGGGATAAGAGATTCTGTCTGTGCTTTTTGCAATCAGAGATGCACCAAATTAGTCAACCAAATTCAGTCCCTTTGAATTAGTTTTTGGAGTGAAGTGAGAGGACCATTGAAATTGATTAAGGAGAAATTAGTAAATCCGAATTCAGAGATCACACATGTGGATTATGTGTCCAATCTTAGGGAATGATTAAGTAGAGTCAGGAAGTTGACTAGACAGCACTTAAAGGTATCGTAGCATGCAATGAAACAGGAAGTGGATAAGAAATCAAAAATTCACGATTTTGCTATCGGGGATAAGGTATTGGTATTACTTCCTGTAATAGGTGAATCTTTAAAAGCAAGGTTTAATGGACCTTATTAAATCAAAAGGAAATTGAGTGAGGTGAACTACTTGCTAAGGACTCCAGACAGGAAGAAATCTCACAGAGTGTGTCATGTGAATATGCTCAAAAGGTATTTTGTCAGGGAAGGAAAGCAGGAGGAGAAGCTGTTAATGATTACTGCACAGAAGGAATAACCAAGTACAGAAGATTCTGATCTGGACATTCCTCAAATTAAATTGGACAATGAGGAAGTTGTCAAAAATTGGGATAAATTATTAGGTTATTACTATCACATGGGGAGATATGTGGAAATATCCCGCGATGTACTAACCTAATTGTGTGTAATGTAGATATAGGAGATGCTGTTCCACTTAAGCAACATCCTTATAGGCATAACCCTCTAAAGTTGACACAGTTCAGAAGGAGATAGAGCGCATGCTCCAAGATGGCATCATCAAAGTGAGTTACAGTGACTGGAGCTCACCCATAGTCATGGTGTCAAAGCCAAATGGTACTCAACAATTATGTGTGGGCTACCGCAAAGTCAATGCCGTTACAAAGACCGATGCATATCCAATTCTGCATTTGGAAGACTGCGTTGAAAAGGTGGAACAAGCAACTTACATTTCTAAGTTGGACGTGTTCAGAGGCTACTGGCAGGTACCCCTGTCAGAAAGAGAAAAGACAATTTTCGCTTTCATAATAGCAAATGGACTGTATCAGTTTAAAGTCATGCCATTTGGTATGAAAAACATTCCGGCCACATTTCAGAGACTAACTAATAAAGTCACTGCTGGATTACCCAACCGTGTTGTGTACATTGATGAGCTGGTAGTTTTCAGTCACTCATGGAAGGAACAGTTACAGTATTTGTTGGACTTGTTCAATTGACTTCAGGAGGCAGGTTTGGTGATAAACCTAGCTAAAAGTGAATTTGCCCAAGTCACCTTCCTGGACCATGTTATTGGACATGGACAAACGGCCCCACGGAATGTGAAAACAAAAGTTATTGGGGAATTTCACATACCATCAACAAAAAGAGCTATACTACAGTTCCTGGGATTGAGTGGATTTTATCGAAAGTTTGTGTTTAATTTTAGCAGTGTGGCAGCTCCTCACGCTGAATTCTAAAAGAAAGGCAAGAAGTTTCAGTTGACAGTGGACTGTCAGAAGGTATTTGACAGCCTGAAAACTGTGTTAACCACTGCCCCGGTATTAGCTACACTTGATTACACAAAGCTTTTCAAGGTGGCTATCAATGCAAGTGATCTGGGTGTCAGTGCTGTGCTCCTGTAGGAAGATGACAAGAAGATGGAAAGACCTATTGGGTATTTCTCCAGGAAACGGAATGTTCATCTACAGAAATATTCAATGGTTGAGAAAGAGACTTTAAGCTTGGTTTTGGCACTATGACATTTCATTGTTTATATTACCAGCAACACATCTGACACAATCGTATACACTGATTATAACCCATTGAAATTTGTGGAGAAATTTAAGGACAAAAATGCCAGACTGTTTAGATGGAGCTTGTTGTTGTAGCCATTCAACTTGACAATTGTGCATGTGACAGGTTGAGAAAACGTGATTGCTGATACATCGTCTAGATCAGAATGAGATACAGAGGCATTTGGTGGTGAAAGTACCACAGACTGAATCCGCATGTAGTTGTGCATGTTTACATGTGTATAGTCAGTGTAATGTATATGTGTATCTTAAAGTACTAACCAATTTTTAAGGGGTTTTAAAAATTAAGCCATCTTTGGATATTGATGGTTTATTTCTTTTAGGGGGGTGATGTCACAAAGCTGGTCCTTTTTTCTCAAAATTACTGTGTCCTTGACCTATTTCAGAGGGGTCGTAAACAGCCTAGGGTCTGAAATGGCTAAGTTAGTGCAGAGATGAATGGTTTATTGGGGCCTTTTTTGTTTACCCGCTAAACAGATGATACCTTAGGCCAAAGGCTTTCATGTTTTGGAAATAACTTGTAAAATGAAAGGGGAGCGGCCAGTCCTGGTAGCTGAGGTTTTTTGCATTCAGTTGCAGCTGGGGATGTGTGAAACCAGCTGCTGGACTTTTCTCTCTCTTTGCAAACTGTAAAACTTTGATGTTACCTTCTGTGCTAAGGGACGTGTGAATTAGGACTGTTGTACATATTTTCAGAACAGGATCATTAAATCAGGTTTGGATAAGATAAGTTATGCAGTATTCTATTTTCTGTTCTTTGTGTTTCATTCTGTAACTTTGTAAATAAATCTTGTTTGTTTAAAAGTTGGCAGTTGACCCAGCTAATTTACAACGGGAATATCCACTATACACCTAGCTAAACGTATAGCAAAGTTACGGTTTGGGCTACCTGCGTAAAAATGTTTGGAGGGGTCTGGTCTAGTCCATAACAATGTCAATGATTCTTCAGCTCAGGATGTAATGCACTGTACAATTTGGTTTGGATACCAGTTTTATGAGTATACAGAACCGGATAACCATTAAGCTTCAGTAAATGCTTCAGTTAAGCACGCATACCATAACTGAGCGCTCATACAACATTCTGCATTTACTGAGGACTACCAGTTACACCCAGATTGCCCCTCCATTCATTCCTTTTAACAGTAAGAGAAGGTCAGCATTTCTGACTGGAGATTGTGATCAGGGCTCCTTCAGAAATGCAGAGCCATAACTTCAGTCTGACAGATCCCTGATCACACAGAATAGTCAGGGGAAGGAAAACAAAGCCCCTTGTATTTCACAACAGCTGCTACCCCTATTCTGTTATTTAAATACACAACATCACAGGCTTTGGCAGCTCCTGTCAAAGAGTTAATATGTAAGGATAGAGTGGGGTTAGTGTGCAAGAGGGTAGGTAGGTACTTTTCCAGAGTAACTCGCTACTTTGCTCCTGCAGAACTCTCTGAATTCTCTGAATTGGACAGAGTCATTTGGAGAGTTCCAACGGAGGAATGCCCATTTCCTGGGAAATTTCTTTGGAGGCTTTGACAATAGGGATTCCAGATGGTCTCCAATCAGGACTCTCATTGAAGCTGCATACGTGATTATTTTGTCATTTCGGAAAATCCAGGCCAATTTCCTTTTGGCTGCTCTTTCACTTCACATACGTGTTTGAGAAATTCATCCAAAGGGACTGTAGATCTCTTCCATTTCTGCAGCATATTCTCAACAAAGGACGTTATATTGGCCCGATTAATGAAAATATTTCCTTTCCGCACTAGTTTCCAGGAAAAAACTTATTCCACTGGGACATGTTGCATAGTTACAGTCAGGTTTCTGAACAAACATTTCCCTCACTTGCTGTCCTAATGAAATTGCCCACATGAACATTTTCTTCAGCAAGCTCTGATGTTAGTGATGACCCAAGGCATGTTAATGAGTTACACAGTAATAGAAAGCAACAGGACAGAAAAAGGCTCTTTAGTCCATTGTCTTTGCACTGGTCAAAAACAAAAAATGAACTGTTCTAATCCCATTTTCCAGCACTTGGCCCGTAGCCTTGTCTGCTCTTGCTGTGGTTCTGTTCGCCGAGCTGGAAGTTTTTGTTGCAAACGTTTTGTCCCCCGTCTAGGTGACATCCTCAGTGTTTGGGAGCCTCCTGTGAAGCGCTTCTGTGGTGTTTCCTTCGGCATTTATAGTGGCCTGTCCCTGCCGCTTCCGGTTGTCAGTTTCAGCTGTCCGCTGTAGTGGCCGGTATATTGGGTCCAGGTCAATGTGTTTGTTGATGGAGTTTGTGGATGAGTGCCAAGCTTCTAGGAATTCCCTGGCTGTTCTTTGTTTCGCTCCAGTCAAATTCATGTTGCTTGTCATCTGCGTGTGTGGCTACTAGGGATAGCTGGTCATGTCGTTTCGTGGCTAGCCTCACAGGAGGCTCCCAAGCACTGAGGATGTCACCTAGACAGGGGACGAAACATTTGCAACAAAAACTTCCAGCTCGGCGAACAGAACCACAGCAACGAGCACCCAAGCTACAAATCTTCTCACAAACT
>NC_057724.1:14481031-14482778 GCF_004010195.1 Chiloscyllium plagiosum
GCAGATGACAAGCAACATGAATTCGACTGGGACAACACTACCATTATAGGGCAAGCCAAACAAAGAACAGCCAGAGAATTCCTAGAAGCATGGCACTCATCCACAAACTCCATCAACAAACACATCGACCTGGACCCAATATACTGGCCACTACAGCGGACAGCTGAAACTGACAACCGGAAGCGGCAGGGACAGGCCACTATAAATGCCGGAGGAAACACCACAAAAGCGTTTCACAGGAGGCTCCCAAGGACTGAAGATGTCACCTAGACAGGGGACAAAACGTTTGCAACAAAAACTTCCAGCTCGGCGAACAGAACCACAGCAATGAGCACCCGAGCTACAAATCTTCTCACAAACTTGTCTGCTCTGGTATTACTGGTGTATATCTAAATACGATTGAAATTAGATTAGATTTTTGATTAGATTAGATTACTCACAATGTGGAAACAGGGCCTTTGGCCCAACAAGTCCACACCGACCCTGCGAAGAGCAACCCACCCAGACCCATTCCTCTACATTTGCCCCTTCACCTAACACTACGGCTAATTTAGCATGGCCAATTCACCTAACCTGGACTGTGGGAGGAAACTGGAACACCCGGGAGGAAACCCATGCAGACATGGGGAGAATGTGCAAACTCCACACAGACAGTTGCTTGAGGTGGGAAATATTATCAGGATTTTTGTCTTGACCATCCTACCAGCAGTGAGTATCAGAATTCCATCACTCTCTGAGTGAAAAAAAATTCCTCACATCCCTTCTAAACTCCCGTCTCTAAAATGTATGCTGCCTTGTCATTGATCCGTGGGACAAGCAATCAAAGTTCTTTCAAGCAATCAAAGTTCCTGTGTATTCCCTTCATAATTTTATACGTCGGAGTCACATTCCCCTTCAATCTCCTCCGCTTCAAGGAAAACAGCCACAATCTATCCAATCTCTCTTTATTAGTAAAACTCTTCAGCTCAGGCAACATCCTGGTTAATCTCCACTGTCTCTCTCCAATACAATCCCATCTTTCAGATAATGTGGATTCCAGAACTGCACATAATACTTTAGTTGCAATCACAGCAAATTTTATACAGTCTCAATATCACCTCCTAGTTCTGAAACACCATGCCTTGGCGAACAAAGACAAGTAACCGATATGACTCCTTTTAATATTTTTTCCTGCTCTTCCACACCCTTAATAACGTCCCTCTGATCCTCGGTGCTTCAAGGGTTGTACCTTGCCTTGTCTTGTTTGTCCTGCCCAAGGGCATCACTTCACACATATCATCATCACAGGGAAGGCTGACTTGCAGTCAGAGAGATGGAGAGCATGGAATCAGACCCTTCGGTCCAACTCATCCCTGCCAACCAGAAGTCCCAAACCAATCCATCCCACCTGCTAGCACCCGGCCATTATCCCTCCAAACCCTTCCTATTCATATACCCATCCAGATGCCTTTTAAATGTTGCAATTGTACCAGCCTCCACCACTTCCTCTGGCAGCTCATTCCATACACGTACCATCCCCTGAGTGAAAAAGTTGCCCCTTAGGTCTCTTTTACATCTTTCCCCTCTCGCCATAAACCTATGCCCTCGAGTTTTGGACTCCCCGATCCCAGGGAAAGGACTTTGTCTATTTATCCTATCCATGCCCCTCATGATTTTATAAACCTCTATAAGGTCACCCCTCAGCCTCCGACGCTCCAGGGAAAACAGCCCCAGCCTGTTCAGCCTCTCCCGATAGCTCAAATCCTCC
>NC_057724.1:14483219-14498813 GCF_004010195.1 Chiloscyllium plagiosum
TGACTATCTCGAATCAGTCCTTGCCTTTCCATATACATGTACATCCTGTCCCTCAGGATTCCCTCCAACAACTTGCCCACCACCGAGGTCAGGCTCACTGGTCTATAGTTCCCTGGCTTGTCTTTACCACCCTACTTAAACATTGGCACCACATTAGCCAACCTCCAGTCTTCCGGCACCTCACCTGTGGCTATCGATGATACAAATATCTCAGTAAGAGGCCACGCAATCACTTCCCTAGCTTCCCACAGAGTTCTGGAGCACGCTTGATCAGGTCCTGGGGACCTTTATGCATTTCAAGACATCCAGCACTTCCTCCTCTGTAATATGGACATTTTTCAAGATGTCACCATCTATTTCCCTGTAAGAGGCCACGCAATCACTTCCCTAGCTTCCCACAGAGTTCTGGAGCACACTTGATCAGGTCCTGGGAATGTATCCACCTTTATGCATTTCAAGACATCCAGCACTTCCTCCTCTGTAATATGGACATTTTTCAAGATGTCACCATCTATTTCCCTCCATTGTATAACTTCCATGTCCTTCTCCACAGTAAATACTGTTGCAAAATACTCGTTTAGTATCTGCCCCATCTCCTGCAGCTCCACAGAAAGCCTGCCTTGCTGATCTTTGAGGAACCCTATTCTCTCCCCAGTTACCCTTTTGTCCTTAACATATTTGTAAAAACCCTTTGGATTCTCCTTAACTCTATTTGCCAAAGCTATCGCATGTCCCCTTTTTGCCCTCCTGATTTCCCTCTTAAGTATACTCCTACTGCCTTTATACTCTTCTAAGGATTCACTCAATCTCTCTTGTCTATACCTGACATATGCTTCCTTCTCTTTCCTAACCAAAACCTGAATTTCTCTCGTCATCCAGCATTCCCTATACCTACCAGCCTTTCCTTTCACTCTAACAGGAATATACTTTGTTTGGACTCTTGTTATCTCATTTCTGAAGGCTTCCCATTTTCCAGCCGTCCCTTTGCCTGCGAACATCTGTCCCCAGTCAGCTTCCTCCAATTTAGAACTTCAACTTTTAGATCTGCTCTATCCTTCTCCATCACTATTTTAAAATTAATAGAATTATAGTCGCTGGCCCCAAAGTGCTCCCCCACTGACACCTCAGTCACCTGCCCTGCCTTATTTCCCAAGAGTAAGTCAAGTTTTGCGCCTTCTCTCGTAGGAACATCCACATACTGAATCAGAAAATTTTCTTGTACACACTTAACAAATGCCACTCCATCTAAACCCTTAACACTGTGGCAGTCTCAGTCTATGTTTGGAAAGTAAAAATCCCCTAACATAACCACCCTATTATTCTTACAGATAACTGAGATCTCCTTACAAATTTGTGTCTCAATTTCCCTCTGACTATGAGGCAGGGTATATAATACAATCCCAATAAGATGATCATCCCTTTCTTATTTCTCAGTTCCAGCCAAATAACTTACCTGGATATATTTCCGGGAATGTCCTCCCTCAGTACAGGTGTTAAGCTATCCCCTATCAAAAATGCCACTCCCCCTCCTCTCTTGCCTCCCTTTCTGTACTTCCTGTAGCATTTGTATCCTGGAACATTAAGCTGCCAGTTCTGCCCATCCCTGAACCATGTTTCTGTAATTGCTATGATATCGCAGTCCCATGTTCCTCACCATGCCCTGTGTTCATCTGCCTTCCCTGTTAGGCCTCTTGCATTGAAATAAATGCAGTTTAATTTATCAGTCCTACCTTGTTCTCTGCTTTGTCCCTGCCTGCTCTAACTATTTGACTCACTTCTGTTCTCAACTGTCCCAGTCTCAGATTGATCTCTTTCCTCACTATCCCCCTGGGTCCCACCCCCCCACCTTACTAGTTTAAATCCTCCCAAGCAGTTCTAGCAAATCTCCCTGCCAGTATATTAGTCCCCTTCAAATTTAGGTGCAATCCATCCTTCTTGTACAGGTCACTTCTACCCCAAAACAACTTCCAATGATCCAAAAATTTGAATCCTTCTCCCATACACCAGCTCCTCAGTCATGCATTCATCTGCTCTATCTTCCTATTCCTGCCCTCACTAGCTCGTGGCACTGGGAGTAATCCAGATATTACTACTCTTGAGGACTGAAAGCATTTGAAAACTTCATGCCAAATGTTTAACCTTATACCTGTAGTGTGAATTTAAATTTTGCACATCCCCATTCAAGTAATTTCAACATCCTGCCTTTTTAAACATTCCAGTTTAACCAGAAGATTTTGTCTATTGTCTCAAATGTCAAGTGGTTAGAACAAAGTGGTCTTATGGTCTAGCTTTGATCAGCTTTAAGGGGACGTTTGCATGCCTACGTTTTTAACTTGGTTTTTCAACTCTTTGACGTCACATGTTTTCTCAGTGGGTTGGAGAATCAGAAGCCCTGTAGTTCAGGTAAAGAATAGTACAGGTAGTCCCCAGGTTACGAATGATTGTATTCTTTAGTACATTTGTAAGTTGAATTGTATTTAAGTCAGAATACAATACAGTATAAAATCCAATAGACGTTCTTCAATATAGGCAAACATTCATACACTGGATCTTTAAAATTAAGATTCATATGGGACCTTGTTCATAAATGCGAGTATTCTTAAATCAGATGTTTGTAAATTGGGGACCACCTATATTGTGACACAATATTCAATTACAATTGTGCTAGGTTTTCATTTAGTATTACTATTGTACCAGGCCATTTAAGTCAGCAGCTACTTCTGTTTTATCTGTTATTGTTGCTATTATTGTTGCTGTGTTATAGTAAAAGAATCTGGGAACATTGAAGTAGCAACATTCACTTAGAACTTTGGAGTGAAAGAATTGAGGCCTTCCTTGCATTGACGTGCAGGTCACATCTGAGTTCAACCATTTATAGACCAGACCTGGTCCCTGTTTGATCATGCCAAATATTTCATCTCTAACATTGCGCTCAATGGCTTTTAGCTCCTAGAAACAAAAGATGGTTATACACTATGCTGTAATTAAATAAAGCATGGATTATTCAAAAGGAGGTAAATTTATAAGGAAGCCTGACGCACATAGATCAAAGATCAGAGAATTCACCAGAGGCAACAGTGTGAGTGGACCACTTGCTTTTCTTTAATTAACTTATGTGGCTGGAGCTCAAGGAATTTAGCATGGATTGATTGACCAGTGGTTTTTGTTTGATTTATGCTCTAGTGACTTGACAAATTTGCAAAATTGATGTTGTTGCAGTACTGTAAGACTGCACAGCCAATATGATATTGCCTGAGTGCTTCCCCCTATTTTAGTCTGTGTACCTGCCTTGCTGTTAGCCTTGTTGAGACTGATGTCTTCATAATTTTGAATCATTCACAGAATGTGAGTTACATTGGCTGGGCCAGGTTTTATTGCCCACCCTTAAGTGCCCTGGAACAAGTGTTGCTGAGCTGCCTTCTGAAACTGCTGCAGTCCATTTTGTGTAGGCAGACCCACAATGCTGCTGCGGAGGGAATTCCAGGATCTTGACCCAGCGACACTGAAGGAACCGTGACCCAATTCTAAGTCAGGATGGTGAGCAGTTTAGAGGGGAATTTGCAGGTGATGATATTCCTATGTATCTGCTGCCCTTGTCCTTCTAGATGGTAGTGGGTTTGGAAGGTGCTGACTGAGGATCTTCAGTGAATTTCTGCAGTGCATCTTATGCATTGTATACACTGCTGTTACTGACCTTCAGTGGTCGAGGGAATGCATGTCTATGGATGTTATGCCAATCAAGTGAGTTGCTTTGACCTGGATTGTGTCAAACTTGTTGAGTATTGTTGGAGCTGCACCCATGGAGGTAATTAGACAATATTCCATCAGACTCCTTACTTGTACCTTGGAGATGATGAATGGGCTTTAAGAGGTCAAGAGGTAAATTACTCGCTGCACGATTCCTAACTTCTGACCTACAGTTGTAGCCATGGTACTTACAAACTACCCCATTCAGGTTCTGGAAATGGTAATTCCCAGGAAGTGGGAGATCCATTAATGGCAATGACGTTGATAAAAAAAAGAAACAATAGTTAAATTCTCTCTTGCTGGAGATGGTCATTGCCTTACAATTCCTGAAGAAGGGCTTATGCCCGAAACGTCGATTCTCCTGCTCCTTGGATGCTGCCTGATCTGCTGCGCTTTTCCAGCAACACATTTTCAGCTCTGATCTCCAGCATCTGCAGCCCTCACTTTCTCTCTTACAATTGCGTGGCTCAATTTTACTTGCTGTTTATCAGCACAAGCCAGATATTGTCCAGGTCTTGCAACTTTTGGATTTGAACAAATTCAACATCTGAGAGGCATGAAGGGCGCTGAACATTGTGCACCCATAAGCAAACAGTCACACTTCTGACATTATGGTGGAAGAAAGATCACTGGTGAAGCAGATGAAAATAGTTGGGCCTCAGACACTGCCCTGCAGAGATGTCCTGGAGCTGAAATTACTGAACTCCAATGACCTCAACCATCATCCATTGTTAATAATCACACAACACTAGATTATAGTCCATCAGGTTTATTTGGAATCCTCTATCTTCCAAATAAACCTGTTGGACTACAATCTGGTATTGTGTGATTTTTAACTTTGTCCACCCCAGTCCGACACTGGCTCCTCCAAGTCATCAGCCTTTCTGTCAGGTACAATTCCAGGCAATGAGGAGCTTTACCATTGATTCCTATTGACGCCAGTTTTGCTACATCTTTTTGGTGCCACACTTGGTTAATTGTGACCCTGAGGTCCAGGCCAGTAATGTTTACCTCACCTCTTAAGTTCAGTTCTAATGCCTATGTTTGAACCAAGGCTACAATGAGGTCAGGAGTGATCTCAAACTGGGTGTCACAGAGTAGATTATTGCTGAGCAGGTGCTGCTCTTTAGCGCTGTTGATGACACTTTCCATCACTTTACTGATGATCGAGAGTAGGTTCAGTTCTAATGCCTATGTTTGAGCCAAGGCTACAATGAGGTCAGGAGTGATCTCAAACTGGGTGTCACTGAGCAGGTTATTGCTGAGCAGGTGCTGCTCTTTAGCGCTGTTGATGACACTTTCCATCACTTTACTGATGATCGAGAGTAGACTGAGGGGGAGTGTTGGATTTGTCCTGCTTTTTATGTCCAGGATATGCCCAGGTAATTTTTCACATTGCTGGTAGATGCCAAACTTGGCACTGTACTGGAATGATCTCAACAGAAGTGTGGGAATCTTTGGAGCAGAAGTCTTCAGCATTACTGTTGAAGCCTGCCACGTTTGAGGGGGACCTTGGAAGGAGGCTCAGTGCTGCTGGATTAAGATTCAACCTTATCCTTCTCACTGATGTACATGTTACCCATACTTGTGTAGTTTCATCCTCCACTGTATTGTATAATTGTCCATCCCCATTTATTACTGGATATGATAGAAGTGCAAAGTTGAATCAGATCCATTGGTTGGGGATTCACTTGGCTCCATCTATCAGTTGCCACTTTTGGTTGTTGGCATGCAGGTATGCCCGTGTTCTAGTGTTACCAGATTGACATTTCATTTTGTGATGTTTCTGCATTCTTCATTGAACTAGGATTGATCCCCTGGTTTGACTGTGATGGTAGAGTGGGGGGTATATCAGGCCACGAGATTGAAAATTGTGTCAGAGTACAGCTCTGCTGCTGCTGATGGCCCATAGATGGGTGCCCAGAATTGAGTTGTTAGACATATTTGAAAAGTACCCCAGTTAGTCGTAATGTCGCACATCAAAATGAAAGATCTGAAGGCGAGACAACACCTCCATAAACACTTCGAGTTGACTCCTACCAATACTGTTGTACATAGATGCTTCTGCAACAGATACATTGGTGAGAACAAGTTCAAGTTATCAACCACAGTAACTAGATATATATCTCAGCCTTACAAAGGATGTATGTTATAGGCATATTAATGTTACCAATTTGTTTAATATGTGTGGATTACTGGATAAATAATTGACCAATTGCTTAACTGACCAATTGCTTAAACTGATTGTTTGCTTTAGTACTGATCATTCAGCTGGCTGACTGTGAGAGAAAGACCTGCTATACTGTGCTATCCTAAGTTGTGAATTCCTTTCGCTATCTTATAGTGACTTTCTGAGATGTGTACAACAACAAAACACTCAGAAGACAGAAATCGTGAAGATACAAAAGAGTGTCTTTACTTGGAAAGTGGTGAGGATGTGTAACTTGCAACAACATGGGATGGTTGAGATGAATTGTATTGATGTAAGGGAGGCTAGGTGAGTAGATGAAGGAGAAGGGAAAGAAACAATTTGTTAATAGGATGACTCAAAATAAGGTGAAAAGACAATCATGAGAACATATACACTAGCATAGATGTGCTGGGCCAAATAGTCTGTTTTAGTAAAGTAGAAACAGTCAAGGGAGTTAATAATCGTTTGAGAATGGTATCCTGATTGAATGTTATTCAATTCACACTCTATTTGAACAAAGTATATTTCACATTAAATAACAAAGGAAAAGAAAGCAGATTCAAGACCGGACTTCAAATAATAGATCAAATTGATTCTTTCTGTTTGAATAATTGCCTATAACCAACCAAGATGTTAACAGGGAGAAAAATAATTTGAAATAGCATGGTCTTTAATCAGACTCCAAACAAGAGTTCACATAACAACTTCACAGTAGTGAATGTCAATTTTTTTTCTTATGAATCTTAGTTCTGACGTGAATACATAAAACATCTACTCATTCACTTCTGAATGTTCCCAAGAACCAATTACCTTATAGGATGTTCCGTTTACGCTGGCAAATTCTTCTAGTTTTTGTTACAATTGGAGAGTTTATATGAAGCTTCCTATTAACAGACAAATACACATAATGGTTTACATGGCACAATCATTCTCTGTTGTCTCATTCATTGTTAAAAATCACACAACACCAGGTTATAGTCCAACAGGTTTATTTGGAAATACAAGCTTCATTAGATCGCCCTTGATCCAGGAACTCCCACGTACATTCGGGACACCACCCACGCCCTCCACCTCCTCCATGACTTTCATTTTCCTGGTCCCCAATACCTCATCTTCACTATGGATATCCAGTCCCTGTACACACCTGTCCACCATGATGTAGGCCTCCAAGCCTTCCGTTTCTTTCTCTCCCATCAATCCAACTTCTACCCCTCCACCGATACACTCATTCAATTGGCTGAATTGGTCCTCACCCTCAACAACTTTGCTTTCGAATCCACCCACTTCCTCCAGACCAAAGGCATAGCCATGGGCACCTGCATGGGCCTCAGCTATACCTGCCTCTTCATCAGATACATGGAACAGTCCATCTTCTGCAGCTACACTGGCACCATTCCCCACCTTTTCCTCCGCTACACTGATGACTGTATCGGCGCCATCTCGTGCTCCCACAAGGAGGTGGAACAGTTCACCAACTTCACTAACATCTTCCACCCTTAAATTCAAGTTCACCTGGACCATCTCGGACACCTCCCTCCCATTCCTGGACCTCTCTGCCTCCATTTCCAGTGACCAATTCAACACGGACATCTACTTCAAACCCAACAACTGTTACAGCCCCTGATCTACTCTTCCTCCCACTCCCCTTCCGTTTTAAAACCTGATCCCTTACACTCAATTCCTCCACCTCTGCCATACCTGCTCCTAGGAGGACCAATTCCATTCCAGGACATCCCAGATGGCCTCTTGTTTCAAGGACCACAATTTCCCCTCCCATGTGATCAACAATGTCCTCCAGCACATCTCCTCCACTTCCCATACCTCCGTCTTTGAACCCCACCCCTCCAACTGCAATAAGGCTAGAACCCCTCTGGTCTCCTCATCTTCCATTCCACTAATCTCTGGATTTAGTGCATCATCCTCTGCCATTTCGGCCACCTACAATCAGAGCCCACCACCAGAGATATATTTCCCTCCCCACCCCTATTGATATCCTGAAGAGACCATTCCCACCGCAATGCCCTTGTTAGGGATATACCAACACCCCCACCAACCCACCCTTCACACCCGGCACCTTCCCTTATGGCTGCAAGAGGTGTAAAACCTGTGCCCATACCTCCCCCCTCACCTCCATCCAAGACCCCAAAGGATCTTTCCACATCCGGCATTTTCTTGCACATCGAAGCAATTCATCTACTGTGTCCATTGCTCTCGATGTGGTCTCCTCTACATCGGGGAGAGGACACCAATTCGTGGAATGTTTCAGGGAACATCTCTGGGACACACGTACTAAACAACCCAACCACCTGTGGCCCATCACTTCAACTCTCCCTCGCTAAGGACATGCAAGACCTGGTCCTCCTCCACTGCCAAATCCAAACCACCCGACACCTAAAGGAATAATTCCTCATCTTTCGCCTTGGAACCCTCCAACCACACAGAATCAATGTCGACTTCACCAATTTCCTGATCTCCCCTCCCCCCATTTCATCTCAGATCCAACCCTCCAACTCGACACTGCCCTCTTGCACTATCCTACCTGTCTATCTTCCTTCCCACCTAACTGCTCCACCCTCCCCTCTATGCTATCGTCATCATCCTGCATCTGCATCTACCTATCGCCTTCCCAGCCCTGCCCTCCTATTTGTCTCTACCCACCCCTCCACGTTACTGATGAAGAGCTTATGTACAAAACGTTGGCACCCTTGGTCCCTGAATTATGCCCGGACCCAGTGTGCTTTTCCAGCACCACACTTTCCAACTAACCTGGTGTTGTGTGATTTTTAACTCTGAGAGAAAGTGAGGGCTGCAGATGCTGGGCATTGCCTTGGAAATGTACCCACATATTGGCCCATATTCAGGGATTATTTAAACAAGAATGTTTGTATTCTTTGTATCATATGATTTCAGCTAGATATACAGATTTGTAGATTTACAGATTTGCAGCTAAGTTGACATCTTTATTTGCAATAAATATTTTATAGCCATGTCTTCCAAGTACTCTACTATGGATTCACTGCCAGAGGAGACGTGATGTTCCTGGTGTTAAAGATTTACATTACAGGCTCAATCTCAAAGCAGTATTTATAGTAGTCATACCATGGTCAAATTCATGTGGGAAAATGTAGAACTGATGGTAACTGTTTGCAAGTATTGGGCCAATCATTTAAGACAGTGTTAAGAGGATTTTATTTCTCTCTCAGGGTGTCACAAACTTTTGAAACTCTTCCTCAAATAGCTGTAGAAGCAGAAATACGTTTTTGAGCATTTTGAAGGCAAAGATAGATAGATCCTGAAGGAAAGGGATAAAAGGTTTACAGGATGGCTGGAAAGTAGAGTAATGAGACCAATCATGATCCGATTGAATGGCAGAGCAGGCTCACCTGCCTTAGTATCAGGCAAGAGATGGCCTAGTGGTATTATCACCCCAACTAAGGAACTTAGTTAATATCCTGGGGACCCAGGTTCAAGTCCTGCTATGGCTGATGGTGCAAGCCGAATTACATTTCACTTTTCCAGAAGACATAGGAGCGGAAGTAAGGCCATTCGGCCCATCGAGTCCACTCCGCCATTCAATCATGGCTGATGCGCATTTCAACTCCACTTACCCGCATTCTACCCGTAGCCCTTAATTCCTTGTGACATCAAGAATTTATCAATTTCTGCCTTGAAGACATTTAGCGTCCCTCCACTGCACTCTGCGGCAATGAATTCCACAGGCCCACCACTCTCTGGCTGAAGAAATGTCTCCGCATTTCTGTTCTGAATTGACCCCCTCCAATTCTAAGGCTGTGTCCACGGGCCCTAGTCTCCTCGCCTAATGGAAACAATTTCCTAGCGTCCACCCTCTCCAAGTCATGTATTATCTTGTAAGTTTCTATTAGATCTCCCCTTAATCTTCTAAACTCCAATGAATACAATCCCAGGATCCTCAGCCGTTCCTCGTATGTTAGACCTACCATTCCAGGGATCATCCGTGTGAATCTCCGATGGACACGCTCCAGTGCCAGTATGTCCTTCCTTTCGCGCAGGCTTGGAGTGCTGAAGGGCCTGTTCCTGTGCTGTAATGTTCTTTGTTCTTTGTTCTTTCCTGTTCCTAATTCATCTGCTTGTTACAGTACACAGGTAAGCAATTCAGTCCATTCAGTCTGCCCCAGTATCTCTGAGCAGCTAGTTAATCTACCTAAAAAAAATCTATTGAATTTGTTTCAGCAGGGCATCAGTTTAGGGTGAGAGGGGATAGATTTAAAAGGGGACTAAGGGGCAACTTTTTCATACAGAGGGAGGTGCATATATAGAATGAGCTGCCAAAGGAAGTGGTGGAGGCTGGTACAATTACAACAATTACAATAGTTTGTGAAGTCTAAAAGTAGACAGGATCTAAATTGAATAAGAGGGTGGAATAGACCTTCTCCTGTATCTGCTTTACACTTCCGATTTTAGCCAGTCTGTTCCAAGGAAGGACTGTAAGTAGACCACTTAAATTAAACGTTGTATAATACTACTTTCATTTGAAGCCAGAAACTCCATTAGCATGATTAATGCAATTAGGAAACTGTTGACCCATTTTTAATATTGGGGGAAGAGGGAGAAAGAGTTATAGGCTTAAAATGTTGACCTGTTGTCATTTGAAACCTTTCTGTTGTTTTCCAAATTTGAGACTATTTTGTTTTTTTACTTTTGTGGAACACTTGCTTGCACTTACTCCAGAGTAACCCCTCTTAAGGAAAAGAACTGATCATGTAGAATCTAACTTGTGGAAAGAACTGCATTTTGTCACATGCTAGGATCAAGCAATTCAATCCATTTAGATGCACCTGTTCTGTAATTAATCCTCGTGGAGCAGCTTTTACTGACACGGACAAGAGATTACTGGAGCATCGGGCTCAGGATAAGTGCACAGCGCAGGATTGAGCAAAAGATGTTTTATTGGAAACGGCAGGTTTCTGTGGCTTTCTCCAGTCGTCTATTTCATTTGTTCATTCGGTTCCCCCGAAATATTGCGTGCAGTTGCTTGCAGTTTATGCCCGGATCAATAGGGGCATAAAGTGAAGTTAAGAGCTGGAAAGGGTTGGGGAGATATGCAGTTAGGTCTAACATATGAGGAACGGCTGAGGATACTGGGATTGTATTCGTTGGAGTTTAGAAGATTAAGGGGAGACTTAATAGAGACTTACAAAATAATACATGGCTTGGAAAAGGTGGATGCTAGGAAATTGTTTCAGTTAAACGAGGAGACTAGGACCTGTGGACACAGCCTTAGAATTAGAGGGGGTCATTTCAGAACAGAAATGGGGAGACATTTCTTCAGCCGGAGAGTGGTGGGCCTGTGGAATTCATTGCCACGGAGTGCAGTGGAAGCCGGGACGCTAAATGTCTTCAAGGCCGAGATTGATAGATTCTTGTTGTCTCGAGGAATTAAGGGCTACGGGGAGAACGCTGGTAAGTGGAGCTGAAATGCGCATCAGCTATGATTGAATGGCAGAGTGGACTTGATGGGCCGAATGGCCTTACTTCCACTCCTATGTCTTATGGTCTTATGGTCTTACAACATTTAAAAGGCATCTGGTTGGGTAAATGAATCGGAAGGGTTTGGAGGGATATGGGCCAAATGCTGGCAAATAAGACTAGATTTGTTTAGGATATCTGGCCGGACAGAAGGGTCTGTTTCATCTCTATGACTCTAAGGCTTTAATTGTTCCACTTCCTTTTAATTCTTCCTTTTTTCTTGTGCTGCCATCTCTCAATGTCACTTATCTAACATATTTGCATCCTTAAAGTTTGCCATTTTGACCTTCACTCATTTCTATTTCCAAAATGAATTATTTTGCATTGTTTTAGTTAGTTCAGTTCTCTGTTACTGCATCCAAATTTCTCTCTACACATGCTCATTCCTGACTGGGGTGTAACATAGAATAATGCTACCAATGCCAGTTCAATTCCTGTACAGCTGAATTAGACTTAGTATCTCTCACCTCAATCTTCTACTAAGATTGGAGAGCAATGGTAAGCCACCACTGACAAAAATCTGACAAAGAAACCATTCTTGCGATATGGGTATCAATGGCAAGCCAGTATTTATTAGTCATTCATTATTGTTTTTGGAAACAGATGTGCTGAGCCATATTCTTGAACTGCTGCAGTCCGAATGGTGAGAGGTAGAGATCTAGTATACAGACCCTGTGGCAATGAAAGAATGATGACATAGTTCCAAATCAGGATAATTTTTTAACTTGAAGGGGAACCTGGAAAAGGTGATGTTCCATTGAATCTGATATCCTTCTACCGGATAAAAATCAATATTTAGGGAGTGCTGTCAAACAAGATGTCACAATGCACTTTGTACATGGCACATATTGCAGCCATGAGGTGTTGGTGATGAATGAAGTGATATGTAAGGTTATGGATGGACTACCAGTCATTTGGGCAGCTTTCTGCTAAATGGTGTAGAGCTGTTGGGTATTGTAGGACTTGCAGATAGTCAGGCCTAGCACCCTACTGTGGGAACTCTTGCAGCGATATCAAAAGGTTGAAATGATTGTCTGCAACAATAACAACCATCTATCTTTTTTCAAAAGAAAAATACTACAGATGTGGGGATGGTGAATATAAACAGAAAATACTCACAATATTGAGGAGATCTGGCAGACAGAAATAAAGTGAGCTTTCTCAGGCCTGTAACCTTCCATCAGAAACCAAAAGAGGTTCAACAGAGGAGGGTTAACGTCTAACCAAAAGGAGCAAAGAGGCTACAGGGACAACTGATGTGGTGACTATGGAAGGAGATCATAACCACAAACCTTTACCTCCCAAGACATGACCTCCAGTGTTGCCAGATATTTATTGCCATGACATGAATCTTCCCTGAACCTATCCTGACTGAGAAGCTCCATAAATCCAAACAATGTTTCATCACAGTGACTCGCCATAGAGGTCTAACCCTTCTAGATTAATCTTCGTAAGCTCTGGAGGAAATGTGAGAGGAAGAAGAGACATTTTGTTCCATGGAAGAGGAGCGAGAGGAGTATGAGGAAGAAGACTCTGCAAAAAATCTCTACCACTGCCAAAGGCACCAGCTCAGGGATCAGCACCACATGTAACTGAGAGGCTAGGGTAGGATCCTTACTGTGGGTTGCACAATGCATTAGTGGATAACAGGCATACTGCAGGGGACTACAAGATTGTGTACTAGTTCTGCTGTGGAGGAGTCCAGGGAAGGCTATGGAGGGGCTAGTGAATCAAGTAACAGAAGGGAATTGATGAGTTTAATCAGGCAAATGCTTGTTGTATTGGACAACCTGTCTGTAAGCTTGTGGGCCATTGCAAGAATCATACAATCACAGAAATATTACATTGCAAAAGGAGGCCATTTGACCTGTTGTATCTGCTTTGTTTCTGTTACCTAGTGCCAATCTCCTGTCTTTTCCCCATATCCCTGCACAGCATTTCTATCTACAAAACCATTCAATGCCCTCCTGACTGCTGGAGAGATGAAGGAGTCACTCCCTTGCATCTGGACCCTAACTGCTTCCTGGCAGAGGAGGCACCTCAACCTGGCAACCTCTATTCTGAGATGATGCAGTTTAAGAGAGGGTCATTGGATGCATCACAAGAGGGCATCAGACCTGTTCCAGATTCTCAGCATTTTAGCTGCTGCTGCCACTTAGATTATTGTTTCTAATCAGAGCTCCAAAGTAGGCAAGAGCCTTGAAGAGTAAGCACAAAGGGGGACATTTTAATCTGCTTTTGCTCCAGATGGTAATAGGGTAGTGTTACACACCAAAATGGCACTTGGTCATCTTTGGCAGTATAAGATGCTAATTTAATCAGTAATCAAGAGCTGAAACATCCTCAGGGAGGCTGTTTATGTTGAAATCTTAAATGCCTTTTGGAATGCATTTAAGACATCCTTAGCGATAGGTTGAAGCTCAAAACCCCATCTTGAGTGTCTTTGAGACATTTTAGCGACTGGGTTACCAGCGCTACTGCAGGGAAAGTAGCCCCTGTTGTTGTTTTCGAATCTTCACACTCCTCCCCCTGGGAATACCATGAAGTAGTTCTGGCTGATGGACAGCTTAGCAAATCACAACGTGAAAACTCTTACTGCAGCAATAGCCATCATAATGCCAGCTGATAGGGTGATTCACCAATATGGTAGCAGGGTTCTTTGAGCTCCCACAATCCTATGTCCAACATTTGCAACCTTCCCACTGTCCATTAACCAATGATACGCTAACTTGTCTACTAAATTTTACTTTTAAAAATTTGAATTATGCACCTTTTTATGGTGACATGTCAATCTGATAAAGAGTAACAAAATCTCCAATAAGTTAATTCTTTTTTGTTTGTAAATATATTTATTAGCAAATTTTTTTTAACTTTACAAACATATAAAATTATTGAAAAATACAAGCAATAACAAATTTCAGTATAATAAAAAGAAAAAAAAACACATATAACAATACAACTACTGTCTCCTAACTATTAACCTACCCTCTAATACAAAACAAACCCGAACACTGTGCAAAGCAACACCAAAAAAAAAGCAAAAAAAAAAACAAAAGAAAACACAAAATACAGAACAGCTATGCTCGGCGCAAAGCTCCCAAACAAAGGAACGGGGGTATTGTCTATATACCCATATTAACTCAGGATACCCTCTCCAGGGTCCAGGACTTGACAAATCTAACCATTCTGGTTAACCAAACACCCTAGTTAAGACAACTGACAAATCTGTTTCCAAGTAACTCAAGTAGGGCTGCCATGCCTTATAAAAATGTGTGGTGCACCATGTTTGTAAAAACGTCCAAAGGAATATGCTCCATAATTAATTTCTGCCATCCCAGCAAGCCCCACGGGTTCTCAGACACCCAATTCATCAGAATATTCTTCCGTGCACAGTATGCAAGAATATTAAATAGTTTCTTCCCATGCCCGGCTAAAGATGGTAAATTCGATAAACCTAAGAATCGGGTCTACTTTGACTTCAGTCCTCAATACCCTCCCTATCTCTCCTGCCACAGCGCTCCAATAAACACGGAGCCTGTGGCATGTCCAGAAGCAATGGGTAAGAGTACCTACATTTATTTTACATTTGGGACACACTGAAGATGCCCCTTTTTTAAACCTGGCCAGGTGGTCTGGTGCCAGATGAGCCCTGTGCAGAACTTTTAACTGCGTAGCGCATGTCCTGTTACAGACTGAGATCTTTTGAGTATTCTCCCATATGTTCTCCCATGTTTCAGAAGAAATCTCCACTCCTACCTCCTGCTCCCAGACCTCACATAACCAGTTAATACCCTGCCAGGCCCTACCACCCAGCAGGCGATAGAGGGCACTGACCGAAAGGGTGCTTATGGAGCGTAGCAACATTCTCTCTGTATCGGGCTTCTCAGACTTAGTGAGAAGCGAAGTCTTCTTCTGGATGAAATCCCTAACCTGAAAAAAACAGAAAAGGTCTCTGCTGGGCAACCCGTATTTGCAGCTCAGTTGCTGAAAAGACATCATAACTTCCCCCTCAAACAAGTCTCCCAAACTAGAAACTCCTCTCACTGCCCATAGTGCGAACCCTGAGTCCATCATCCCTGGTCGGAACCCTGGCATGCCAACTATGGGTGTAAGTGGTGAAGTCTTGGATAAACAACCCTCACTCTGAT
>NC_057724.1:14498867-14504222 GCF_004010195.1 Chiloscyllium plagiosum
TACCCTCCCTATCTTTCCTGCCACAGCGCTCCAATAAACACGGAGCCTGTGGCATGTCCAGAAGCAATGGGTAAGAGGACCTACACTTATTTTACATTTGGGACACACTGAAGATGCCCCTTTTTTAAACTTGGCCAGGTGGTCTGGTGCCAGATGAGCCCTGTGCAGAACTTTTAACTGTGTAGCACATGTCCTGTTACAGACTGAGATCTTTTGAGTATTCTCCCATTTGTTCTCCCATGTTTCAGAAGAGATCTCCACTCATAGCTCCTGCTCCCAGACCTCACATAACCGGTTAATATCCTGCCAGGCCCTGCCACCCAGCAGGCGATAGAGGGCACTGACCTAAAGGGTGCTTGTGGAATGTAGCAACATCCTCTCTGTATCGGGCTTCTCAGACTTAGTGAGAAGCGAAGTCTTCTTCTGGATGAAATCCCTAACCTGAAAAATTTTGCAGCTCAGTTGCTCAAAAGACATCATAACTTCCCCCTCAAACAAGTCTCCCAAACTAGAAACTCCTCTCACTGCCCATAGTGCGAACCCTGAGTCCATCATCCCTGGTCGGAACCCTGGCATGCCAACGATAGGTGTAAGTGGCGAAGTCTTGGATAAACAACCCTCACTCTGATGCATCGCCCTCCATGCCTTGACTGTACTAATGACAATGGGGTTCAGGCAGTGGTCCATAACTGTCCTCATCTTATCCATGAACAATAGGTTAATAAGAGGGCACATTGTTTGGGAGGCTTCAATATCCAGCCATATTGAGTTTTGGATCGTTACCTTCCCAATCGCAGACAAAGGACAGTAGGGAACTCAATTGATATCATTCGATGTCTGGGAAATCAACTCCTCCCCTCCTTGAGGTAACTGCAATTTAGTAAGTTTGATGAGGGGCCGCCCATGATGCCAGACAAAGGAACCAAACCACCCCATAAGCTTCCATAGCATTGACCTGAGAAACATTATAGGGAGCATACGCATGGGATAAAGCAAACGAGGAAGAACATTCATCTTAATGAGAGATATTCAGCCCAGCCATGAAATTGGAAGAGCCTCCCAACTCTGGAAATTTCACCTAATATTGTTGAGCAAATGAGCAAACAGATCAAACTTGGGAGCAATAAAAATGCCTAGATACCTGCCCGTGACCACTTAAAAGGGAACTTAGGGCCACCCTCACCTTGTGGCACATCCTTAAGGTTCCCCAAAGGCATAGCCTCCAATTTTGCAAAGTTAATCTTCATTGTATCAAATGGGAGGTCATTGGGTTCAATAAAAACAGAAGAACATCATCCGCATACAGTGTAATCTTGTGTGCCCTCGATCCCACTTCCGGAGCAGTTATGTGGACGTTCTGACGAATGGCCTCTGCCAGAGGCCCTATCACCAACATAAACAACAACGGTGAGAGGGGGCAGCCTTGCCGACTACCCCACCAATTGTAAAATTCCCAGACTTCACCCCGTTGGTGATGACTGCAGCCAGAGGGTGGTGATATAAAACCTCCATCCACCGAGCAAAGACTCCACCCAACCCTAACTGTTCTAAGAAATAAAAACGATACGATCATTCCACCCTGTCAAATGCTTTCTCTGCATCTAAGGAAATCACCAACCCCTGAATCAATCATTGCTGACAAACTTGGACCACATTCAGCAACCTTCTAATATTATTAGAGGACCTACGGCCCCTTATAAAGCCTGTCTGGTCCTCTTTAACAATGTGGGGTAACACCCTTTCCAATCTCAGTGCCAGGATCTTGGACAGAATCTTGAAATCTGAATTTAATAGAGAGATGGGCCTGTATGAGGCACAATCCTCAGGAACCTTCCCCTTCTTAAGAATTAAGGAAATATTAGCTTCTCTCAAAGATGGTGGTAGGCATTCATGCATATAGGAGTGATTGTACATCTCCAACATCGGCCCTGACAGAATCCCAATAAACCCCTTATAAAACTCACCCGGAAGACCATCAGGGCCAGGTCCTTTCCCACTCTGAAGTTGCCTAGCTGCCTCCTGTATTTCCTGAACTGTCAAGGGGGCATTAAGGAGAGAGGCCTGTTCCAAGGTTACCCCTGGGATGTCCAGGTTCTTAAAAAAGGTCTCCATTTTAGCCCTCCTGTCCTTGCAACCTTCAGACCGATACAATTCAGAGTAAAAGCTCCGAAAAGCCTCATTAATCTTTTTAGCATCATATCTCTGTCTCTGATTGCAGTAATGGATTGGGGAGCATGCTGTTTCCTAGTCAGGCATGCTAAATACTTCCCTGGTCTATCCCCATATTCAAACAGCCTTTGTCTAGCAAAAGCAAGTTCTTTCTTTGTGTTCTGTGTCAGTATTGAATTCAAGGCAGCCCAAAGGGCCATGATCTGCTGTAGCTTAGTCACCGAAGGCTGCGCAAAATGTGCCACCTCCGCGGCTTTCAACCGCGTCTCAAGTAGACGCTGCTGTTCCTCCTTCTGTCGTTTCTGGCTAGCCGAATAGGAAATAGCTAATCTCCTAGTAAAGGCCTTAGCAGTCTCCCATAGCATGGACGGACTACTAGCCGTGCCTGAGCTGATAGTCAAGAATTCCTGAAACTCCTTCAAAACGTATTCCACAAATTTGGAATTCTTAAGGAGAAAAGGGTCCAAACGCCAGTGCCGCAAACCTAGCCCTTCACTCTTGGCCTTAACCTCCAAATATACTGCCGCGTGATCAGAGCTAGCTATATTCCCAATTTTACAACCCAGAATTGAATCCAGAAGGGCTGAGGGAGCCAGAAAGAGATCAATCCTCGTGTGACATTTTTGTGGGTTTGAAAAAAAGGTTAAGTCCCTGCTGGTAGGGTGAAGACATCTCCAAATATCCACCAGCCCCAACTCCTCACATAAGTCAACCAGCTGCTTGGCCTGCGAAGAAATAGTTGGGGTCCCACAAGGCATCCTGTCCACTATCAGATGCAAAAGACAATTCAAATCCCCCCTTATAATAATGTGCCGTGTTCCAAAAGCACTCAACTTAGAGAAAGCACTAATCAAAAATTTGAGGGGATGCGCCGGAGGACAGTAGACATTTAAAATGCCATATTCCTCCCCATGTATCAGGGCTTTAAGTCTCACAAACCGTCCCTGCTCATCTTTCACCTGCTCTAATAATGTGAACAGAAGATTTTTCTGGATAAGTACTGCCGCTCCCCTACTTTTAATAGTAAAGGATGAAAAGAATACCCGGTCATAACCCCTCTGTTGTAATTTCAGGTGTTCCCCATCATCAAGATGGGTTTCCTGCAACAAAGCGATATCAACCCTTTCCCTCTTAAGTTTAGAAAGCACTTTTTTCCTTTTAACAGGTGAATTACTTCCGTTCATGTTCCAGGTGCACCATTTAATAAGAAACTTAGCCATATCCCCTTTCAGACACCCTTGAACCCCTTGGAGGGAGAACCCTGCTTACAAAGTGCCAAGCATATGTAAATAAAGACTCATAGAGTCGAAGAACTATATATACAAAAACTACTCTATCATAGCTATAAACAACTATTACTACCAAAAAACTACAAAGAAAACCAACTATAGAACCTTGAATGGAAGACTCTTCCCCCTGCCCATAGGGGGCCCTCACCCTACCCATCCCCTCCTTCACAGCTCCTTCAAACCCGGACTGTGCCCCAGCCTTAGGCCAGAAAAAAAACAAGATGATTCTTAAAACAACAGAAAAAAAGACCAAGTCAGGATGAGTACTCCACCCATCCCTGGCTTCATGTCACCCCGACTTAGGACTAAAAGAGAAGCCGAACAAACAAAAAAAAGGGAGAGAGACAACAAGGAACATCCACAAAATTTCCCATCAGAAAATCCAGTTATTAAAAAAAATAGGAACAACTTATTCCAAAGTCTTTTCCCCCCTTTCCAAAAAAGAAATTATTAGGGAGAAAGAAAGGAATAAAGAAGGGAAGGGAAAACATGGGGAAAAATAGAAAAGAGAACAAACATTAACTATATTCTTCAGGCCAGTCCGTCTATTTTAAAGTGTCCACAAAGGTTTTAGCCTTATCCGCTGAGTCAAATGTATAAACTGAGTCCTCATGGCTGAAATGGAGCACTGCGGGGTATCTCGTGGAGTACTGGATGCCCAGGTTCCTCGGCCTTTTTTTAACTTCATCAAAGGACTTCCTTTTTTGAATTACAGCTGCAGAGAAATCCTGGAAAAACATGATTTTTGACCCCTTGTACAGCAACGCCTGAGGATCTTTTCCCAGGGATCTGGAAGCTTCCATGACTTTTTGCTTGTCCTTATATGAGTGGAAGTGCACTAGGACTGGGCGGGGATGCTGCACCAAGCCTGACCTGTGCACTGTAACCCGATAAGCCCTTTCAATCTGCAGCCTGCTGGGCTCGATGTGAAGGCCCAAAAACTTTGGCAACCAGTTTTCAAAGAAGCTGACTGGCTGCTCACCTTCCTCACCTTCAGGGACACCGACAATTCGGAGATTTATCCTCCAACCTCGATTTTCGAGGGCGTCGATATGGTCTCGCAAGGCCTGCACCTCTCGCTTCAGCACCTGGATCCGACTGGATGGGGACTCCATCGCAGCCTCCGAGGCCTTAGTTCGACCCTCCACCTCCATCAGCCTCACCCCGAGGCCCTGGATCTCCTGCTCGTGCTTCTGCAGCACGGATGCGATAGGTTGGACCTGGGCATGAATCTCACCCGGATTTCCTCAATCCCAGCCGCAACTTTCAAAGTAAGTCTCTCCATCGCCGCAGCCAATTCCTGTGAGTCTGTCAGGTCCCCGGGAGGTTCAGGAGAGGCTGCTGCTGCAGTCTCTGGTGTAGTAGGTGCTGCAGGGGAGTATCCTCCCTACTGCTGTTTACTTGCTCCTTTTTCCTTTGGCATCCTTCCCACTCCCAAATATTAACAAATATGTGTTCTGTAAGGTTTTACACTAATATTTCCACCACATAAGTTGGCCAGGGATGGCAAAAAAAACACCGGTATGCCTTGGCTGTTAGGCAGAGCTGTCCACAGCAGTCCTACAGAATCGCCACCATCTTGCCGAGTCCGCCAAGTTAATTCTTAATGCTTTCCAAATTAGCAGAGGTGCAAAGTGAATACTTCATCCTTACTCAGGTTAGGAAGGAAGAAGGAATTAAAAAACTAGAAAACTCAGAATGTTTTAATTCAACCTTCATATAACAGCATGGGCAAACTGAGGAAAAAAAATATTTTCCCCGTCGTTTCCCCTTCCCCCACCTCACCCCAGCTCCAACCTTCCAGCTCAGCACTGTCCCCATGACCTGTCCTACCTGCCTATCTTCCTTTCCACCTATCCACTCCATCCTCCTCTCTGACCTATCACCTTCATCCCCA
>NC_057724.1:14504498-14551122 GCF_004010195.1 Chiloscyllium plagiosum
ATTTATCTCTCCACTCTGCAGGCACCCTGTCTCTATTCCTGATGAAGGGCTTTTGCCCGAAACGTCGATTTTCCTGCTCCTCGGATGCTGCCTGACCTGCTGTGCCTTTCCAGCACCACCCTGATCCAGCAGATTGCTTATTTGTGAGACTAATGCAAAAGATTCCCACCAGTGATTACCCATGTTACATTACAGGACTTTCTGTTCTGTCTTGTCTCAGTGCCAACCTATGTTTACACACAATCTTATAGAGATTATTAAAAAAATTCACATGTAGATGTGAAACACTTATAATATTTGATCACATCACAGCATCAGAATTTCAAATCATGCCTGATAAATCTGTTAGGATTCTTTGAGGAGGCCATGACCAAGTTAGACAAAAGAGAGCTAGTGGGTGTGATCTATTTGGATTTCTAGAAGGCCTTTGTCAAGATGTGACATAGGAGGCTGCTAAATAAGATAAGTCCATGGTGTTAGGGGCAAGGTAATGGCATGGATAGAGGATTGGTTGACTGGCAGAAGGCAGAGAGTGGGTATAATGGATTCTTTCTCAGGCTGGCAGCTGGTGACTACTGGAGTTCTGTAGAGGGCATTATTGGGATTACAAATATTCATGCCGCACATTAACTACCTGGACAAAGTAACTGATGGCATGACACAAAGATAGGTGGAGGGATAGGTAATGTTGAGGAAGTGGGGAGGCTTCAGAAGGATTTGGACAGACTTGGAGAGTGGACAAAGAAGGGGCAGATGGAGTACTATTTGGGAAAGTACGAGGTTATGGTGGGAAGAATAGACACATAGACTATTTTTTAAATATAGAATAAGGCTGCAGAGATCTAAAGTCCAAAAGGACTTCAGAGTCCTTACATTCAGGTTCAGTTGGCAGTTAGGAAGGCAAATGCAACGTTAGTATATATTTTATGAGAGCTAGAATACAGAAGCAGAGTTGTAGTGTTGAAGATGTATAAGCCTCTGGTCAGACTACATTTAGATGATTGTGAGCCCTGTCTGGGCCCTGTATCAAAGGAAGAATGTGCTGGTATTGGAAGAAGTCCAGAGGAGGTTAATGAGAATGATCCTGGGGATGAAGGGCTTGTCATATGAAGAGCAGTTGAGGACCCTGGCTTTGTATTCAGCGGAGTTTAGAAGGATGGCAAGAATCTGATTGAAACTGACAGAATACTGAGAGGCCTGGATAGGATGAACATTGACAAGGTATTTCTACTAGTAGGTGAGACTAGGAACAAAGAGCACAGCCTCAGAATCAAGGGACAACTTTTTACAACTAAGATGAGGTGGAATTTCTTCAGCCAGAGGAAGGTTAATCTGTATCAAGAGTGTGGCGCTGAAAAAGCACAGCAGGTCAGGCAGCATCTGAGGACCAGGAGAATCAATGTTTCAGGCATAAGCCCCACAAGAACACATTAGTGCAGAAAAGTGTGGAGGCCAAGTCACTCAGTGGGAGATAGATAGGTTCTTGATTAGTAAAGGGATAAAGGGTTACAATAAGAAGGCAGGAGAATGGAATTGAGAAACATATCAGCCATGGTCGAATGGCAGAGCAGATTGAATGGGCCAAGTGGTCTAATACTACTCCTATATTTTATGCTGTTATCAGATATATCAGAAATAAACATAGAAGCCTTCACATTTTTGTTTTAACTCAACTTACAGATTCTAGTTATCATTGTGTATTATTCTTATTACTGTTGAAAATTCGTGGGTGCAATCTTGCATTCATCATTATAGAGTCATCGAGACAGAGAGTAATATAGCACAGAAACAGACTCTTCGGTCCAAAAAGTCCATGCTGATCATAATCCCAAACTAAACCAGTCCCATTTGCCTGCATTTGACTCATATCACTCCAAATGTCTTTTAAATGTTGTAACCGTACCGGCATTCACCATTTCCTCTGGAAGTTCATTCCACACATGAGCTACTGTCTGTATAAAAATGTTGCCCCTCAAGTCTTTTTTTAAATCTTTCTCCTCTCATCTTAAAAATATGCTTCCTTGAAATATGCCTTGAAATCCCCATCCTAGGGAAAAGAACCCTCATGATTTTATAAACCTCTATACGGTCACCTCTTAACCTCCTATGCTCTAGTGAGAAAAGGCCAAGTCTATCCAGCCCTACCCAGCAACATTCCTAGTGAATTTCTTCTGAACCCCCTCCAGCTTAATAATATCCTTCCTATAACAGGGCGAGCAGAACTGGACACAGTACTCTAGAAGAGGCCTCACCAATGTCCTGCACAACTTCAACATGGCAGCCCAACTCCTATACACAAAAGTCTGAACAATGAAGGCAAGCATGCTAAATACCTTCCTAACCACACTATCTACAAGTAACACAAATTTCAAAGAATTATAAAACTGAACCCCTAGCTTTCTCTATTCTGCAACATTCCCCAAGACTTTGCCATTTATTGTATAAGTCCTGCCCTTGTTTGTTTTACCAAAATGCAATACCTCATATTTATCCAAATTAATCTCCATCTGCCACTCCTCAGCCCATTGACCCAACTGATCACAATCTCTTTGTAATCTTAGAAAACCTTCTTCATTATCTACTATACCACCAATTTTGGTGTCAGCCACAAACTCAGTAACCATCTATATTCTCATCTATATCATTTATATAAATGACAAACCCAGCAAAGATCCCTATGGAACATTGCTGGTAACAGGCCTCAAGTCAGAAAAAAGTAACCCTCCATCACCACCCTGCCATTAGACCAATTTTGGTTATCCAATTAGCGAGTTCACCTTAAAACCCCAGTGATCTAACTTTACTAAGTAGTTTGCCATGTAGAACCTTGTCAAAGGCTTTCCTAAAGTCCAAATAAACAACATTTACTGTTCTGCCTTCATCTGTTTTCTTGGTTATGTCCTCAAAAACTCAAGTATGTGAGCCACAGTTTCCCCTGCATGAAACCATGCTGACTATCCCTAATCATTCCTTGCCTCTCCAACTGCACATAAATCCTATTTTTCAGAATCACCTCCAACAACTTATCCACTACCAAGGGCAGACTCACAGGGCTGTAGTTCCAAGGCTTCTCCTTATATCCCTTCTTAAAAAAAGGCACAACATTAGCCAATCTCTAGAATTCTGGCACCTCACCCGTAGTTATAGATGATACAAATATTTCTGCAAAGAGCCCCGCAATCTCTTTCCTAATTTCCCACATTGTCCTTGGATACACTTGATCAGATCCTGGAGATTTATCCACCTTTATATTTTCCAAGGCTTCCAGCACTTCCTCTTCTTTGATGGTGAACTTTTTTCAAAACATCAATATTTATTTCCCTGACGTCTCTAGCCTCTATTTCTTTCTTCACACTAAAGACTGACGCAAAATATTCATTTAATATCATTCCCATCTCCCAAGGTTCAACACAAAGACGATCTCTTTGATCTTTAAATTTAATTCATGGTGTTTCAGTGCAGCTTGCTAAAGGGGTTTTGTCTTCATTGAAATGCAATCATCAAATGATCAGGCAAAACTCTAATATCCATCCAATCATTTTGGCTAAGTCACAGTGAAACATTCTATTTCCAGAAACAAAAGTAGAACAGTCAGCGTTATTTCCCAAAACAGGGCCTCTTTAAGTAAGAAGGTGTTGCACAAGATATCTCGCATTGTTTTGGATGTGTTTATTTAAATGTGTTTCGTAGTATGTGCACATCACTGGTGAAGTCAGCATTAAAATTGTTGCAAGGCTTTCATTTGTTCAATATAACTGAGTGACCTGATTGCCTGTTTCAGAGTGCAGTTAACAATTAAACATGATGTTGTGAGATTGAAGGCATATTTTAAAAATATTGTACTCAGGATGTAGGTTTTATTGTGTAGATTTATTACCTATTTGTAATAGCATGGAAGACAGTTAGGAGTCAACCACATTGTTGTGTGTCCAGAGTCACATGTAGGCCAGACCAGGTAAGGATGGCAGATTTCCATTCCCTAAGGGATCCAGGTGATCAGAACACAATCCCTATTAGAGTCATTCTTCCCTGCGACACCCACCCCCACCAGACCTTAACGGACTCAGATTTCACCATCTGCCCTGTTGGAACTCAAACCCAGACCCCTACAACACTGGCCTGGGGTTCTGGAGTATTAGTCTAGTGACATTGCTACCATGGAACTTTCTCCCCATATATATGCTACACTGGGTAAGGCGGCAGTTTTCCTTAACTTGAAGTGAACCAGTTCTTTTTCACCACCATCTACTTGACGTTCACTTTTTACAGGAAACTCTTTCAAAGTTTCTATTTCCATATTCCTTCATTGCAATCTTAGTGCGATGTAGAACAAGAATACTGTATTCATGCTGTCTTTCCCAGCTTCTGCACCTCTCAAAGTTCTGTACAGATAACCAAGTATTTTTCAAGTATACTCACTCTTGGAAGTTTGAGAACAGAGCAAGCAATTAGTGCACAGTCACATCTCATAGAGGGCTATATGATAATGATCAGATGGTGTGTAATCTGTCGTGATGGTGGCTAATGAGAAGGTCACAGAGGAGAACCCTTCCAGTTTTCTTTCAATCTTGCTGGGGAATTCTTTACTGGTGAAAGAAGGCAGAGGCTTTAGTTTAACATTACATCTGGCCGATACCAGCCCCAACAATGCTATGACTTCTTCAGCAGCCCACTAAGGTGTAAACCTAGATTAGAGGTACAACTTGACTCTGGATAAAAAGATGTAGGATAAAAAGAATAATTATGGGATTACAGGCAGGCTAGTTACAGTTTTCCCAAAAATTAAAATTATCTCCTATAAAGTAGACTTTATTTTAAATGGAATGAATGATACAAAGGAGTTTCATTGTAGTGATTCAAAGATTGTGAAATACCTCCTCTGAGACATTGTTTTTTTGTCTTTAGCTTGATACAACTTCCTCTTTTGAGTTCCGTATCTTGAGACATTTAAATGTAGAACACCTAGAACAAAAAGTTGAGATTATTCTGGTTGTGCAGTGAAATACCTACCCACTGTGACAATTCTCTGTAAAAATGCTATAAATGAAACCAAGCTGATGAGCATGCAATTCTGCTCGCCTTCCTATCAGAAAGATGTTGTGAACCTCAAAAGGGTTCAGAAAAGACTGACAAGGATGTTGCTAGGGTTGGAGGATTTGAGCTAGAAGGAGAGGTTGATTAGGCTAGGACTATTTTCTCTGGAACGTCTAAGTCTGAAGCATGATCTTACAGAGATTTATATATCCATGAGGGGCATGGATAGGATAAATGGACAAGGTCTTTTCCCTGGGGTTGGGGAGTCCAGAAGTAGAGGGCATAGGTTTAGGGTGAGAGGGGAAAGATATAAAAGAGATTTCCGTGCTGGACATCTCTATGACTCTATGACTCTAAGATCTGCAAGCAATGACTGGGTTAGGTTATAAATAACAGATTTCCTTTCCTAAAGGATTATTAGCAAACTAAATGAGTTTTTATTTTACAACTATCAATGGTTACAGTGTCTTCATTAAATTAACTACTTATTCCAGATTTTATTGAATTTAATTGTCACTGTCTGCCTCAGTGGGATTTGAATGCACATATTAAAACCATTGGCCTTGGGGTTCTGGATTGCTTGTCCAGGGAAATTACCACTACCATAGCATATATCCTAGTAACAGCTAGCACTCTAATGACTTCTCTAGCTTCTCCCAGGAACAATCTTTTATAGAAATTCTCTATTCAACCTGGTCAGGATTGTGAGGACATGCTTTTGAAGCAGATGGAACTTGAACCTAGGCCTCCTGGCTCGGCGTAGGGATACAATAACTGCACCAGAAGTACCCTTTTTGTTGGGAGATCATTTGTAATCAAGCACATTACATTCAGGCACATTATTACACAGTTTTAGAGCACATGGGACTTGAACTTAGGCTTTTATATTCTGATGAGCGCAGCCTGTCTCAAAATGTCAGTTATCACTTCATGGGTCCAAGCTGTCTTACATAATGTATGCGCCCTAAGCTTTTTTTTCTGTTATTAAACTATTTATGTAAATGTTTCCAAATAAGTAAAGAAGGTTCCCAACTATCCCTTCTCCCCACAAATTTCTTTGTGTACAAAATGGCTGCCTGCATGGTTGGTTCAAAGTCTTCTACTTGAGAACATTTTGTTGCGTATTTCGTTGCTACACTGAAAACTTGGTGGATCTTTGATTTCTTGAATATCTTTTGCAGAGGACATTTTCTGCCATCAATGTTGCTGTTTCATGTTTGCAATCTTTAGTTCTTTAATTTCCTCAAATTGTATCAGAGAAGCTAGCTGTGATCTTGAAAGATGTGATCATTTCCTCTTTATTTTGCAATGAGCCCTTCTCAGACATATTCTTCCGGATAAAATGACATTTTTGTCAGATCCAATCATAAATAGTAAAGCTGACTGTGTTGCTTTGATACTGCCTTTTATAAGTAAGGGTTTGACTAATATCAAAACTCCTGGTGGTTGTGGGGTTAAACGTGTCCAGTTACAGATTTTGAAGATTTGTCTATGGTTGGAAGGCAATTAAATAATTCTTCCAAACTTGTGAAAAAGTCTGATCTCTCAAAGTAACTAACATTTGAAATTACTCCACAGAGGCTGGCATCCATCACCAAGTTACCTTTTATTTACACATGAACAGTCCTTGACTTTAGGACTGACACTTCAGAGTCAGCGATCAGATGTCAGTAACTCTGACACTCCTGTTTCTATCTGTCAGCCAGGGCTCCCTGATTGGACCAGGTTAGCAGCCCAAATCAGGGGACTCATAGAGAAGGTGCAAAACTTCATCTTCTCTTGGAAAATAAGGCAGGGCAGGAGACTGAAGTGTCAGTGTGGGAGCACTTTGGGGCCAGCGACCATAATTCTACTAGTTTTAAAATAGTGATGGAAAAGGATAGACCGGATCTAAAAGTTGAAGTTCTAAATTGGAGAAAGGCTAATTTTGACGGTATTAGGCAAGAACTTTCAAAAGCTGATTGGGGGCAGATTTTTGCAGGTAAAGGGACGGCTAGAAAATGGGAAGCCTTCAGAAATGAGATAATGAGGGTCCAGAGATAGTATATTCCTGTAAGGGTGAAAGGAAAGACTGATAGGTGTAAGGAATGCTGGATGACTAAAGAAATTGAGGATCTGGTTAAGAAAAAGAAGGAAACATATGTCAGATATAGACAAGATCAATCGAATGAATGCTTCGAAGAGTATAAAGGCAGTAGGCATATATTTAAGAGGGAAATCAGGAGGGCAAGAGGAGACGTGAGATAGCTTTGGCAAATAGAGTTAAGGAGAATCCAAAGGGTTTTTACAAATACGTTAAGGACAAAAGGGTGACTAGGGAGAGAATAGGGCCCATCTAAGATCAGCAAGGTGGCCTTTGCATGGAACCGCAGGATATGGGGGAGGTACTAAACAAGTGTTTTGCATCAGCGTTTACTATAGAGAAGGACATGGAAGATACAGAAAGTAAGGACATAGATGGTGACATCTTGAAAAATGTCCATGTTACAGAGGAGGAAGTGCTGGTTGTCTTGAAACGCATAAAAGTGCATGAATCCCCAGGACCTGATCAGGTGTACCTTCTGAACTATGTGGGACGCTAGGGAGGTGATTGCTGGGCCTCTTGCTGAGATATTTATATTATCGATAGTCACAGGTGAGGTGCCTGAAACTGGGGGATGGTTAATGTCGAGCCACTATTTAAGAAAGATCGTAAGGACAAGCCAGGGTACTATAAAACAGTGAGCCTGATGTCAGTGGTGGGCAAGTTGTTGGAGGGAATCCTGAGGGACAGGATGTACATGTATTTGGAAAGGCAAGGACTGATTCGGTATCATCAATATTGTTTTGTGCATGGGAAATCCTGTCTCACAAACTTGATTGAGTTTTTTAAAGAAGTAACCAAGAGGATTGATGAGGGCAGAGCAGTGGATGTGATCTATATGGACTTTGTAAGGCATTCAACAAGGTTCCCCATGGGAGACTGGTTAGCAAGGTTAGATCTCATGGAATACAGGGAGAACTAGCCATTTGGATACAGACTGGCTCAAAGATAGAAGTTAGAGGGTGGTGGTGAAGGGTTATTTTCAGACTGGAGGCCTGTGACCTTTTGAGTGCCACAAGGATCGGTGCTGGGTCCACTACTTTTCATCATTTATATAAATGATTTGATGTGAGCGTAAGAGGTTAGTAAGTTTGCAGATGACACCAAAATTGGAGGTGAAGAAGGTTACCTCAGATTACAATGAATCTTGATCAGATGGGCTGAGAAGTGGGAGATGAAATTTAATTTAGATAAATGTGAGGTACTGCATTTTGGGAAAGCAAATCTTAGCAGGACTTATACACAGACTGGCTCAAAGATAGAAGACAGAGGGTGGTGGTGAAGGGTTATTTTCAGACTGGAGGCCTGTGACCTTTTGAGTGCCACAAGGATCGGTGCTGGGTCCACTACTTTTCATCATTTATATAAATGATTTGATGTGAGCGTAAGAAGTTAGTAAGCTTGCAGATGACACCAAAATTGGAGGTGAAGAAGGTTACCTCAGATTACAATGAATCTTGATCAGATGGGCTGAGAAGTGGGAGATGAAATTTAATTTAGATAAATGTGAGGTACTGCATTTTGGGAAAGCAAATCTTAGCAGGACTTATACACTGGGGCTGTTTTCCCTGAAGCGTCAGAGGCTGAGGGGTGACCTTACAGAGTTTTATAAAATCATGAGGGGCACGGATAGGGTAAAGAGGCAAAGTCTTTTCCCTGATGTGGGAAGTCTAGAACTAGAGGGCATATGTTTATGGTGAGAGGGAAAAGATATAAAAGAGACATTAGGGGCATCTTTTTCACGCAGAGGGTGGTATGTGTATGGAAGGAGCTGCGAGAGGAACTGGTGGAGGCTAGTACAATTATATATGAACAAGAAGGATTTGGAGGGATATGGGTCGGGTGCTGGCAGGTGGGACTAGATTGGGTTGGGATATTGGTTGGCATGGACGAGTTGGACCGAGGGGTCTGTTTATATGTTATACATCTCTATGACTCTGTATTCTATGAGGTTCCACCTCGTTCCAACCACTACTTCCCTCCCCTGCTGAGTCCAAGGATATAGGCCAGTCTTATTCCTTGGAGAGCTGCCTGGGGCGTTTTAGCACTGGGTCAGGTTCCTCCAACTCAATGTCCAATATGGGAGGTGTGGAATGCAGATGAACTCGCCTCTTGCACCAGGACTACCTCAGCAGAGTTTCACTCTCTTCTTCCAAAAGCAAGGGCATCGAGGCAGCTACATCTGTCATGTCCATCTCAGATTCTGAGGACTCAGCAATGCTTAATGGAGAAGGTGAACCCATGGGTGCCAACAGCCTATCCAACCTCTCCCAAATTTGCAGCTTTCATATGGTATATATGTTTGTTCTGAGCTGTCGCACCAACCTGAACTTCACATATCACGGGATCTGACCTCACGTTGACCATGCACAGCCATTTCCACTGATCTTACATGAAACCTCTTCCCCATATCAAACTGTCTGTCTCACTTGGCAGTGTCTTAAGCCCAGCATTGGTGTCCCTCATGCCATTTCAGGAAGGTCCAGGAAGATCAGACCTAACCTTGTGAGGAGTCTTCTACCCATTAGCAACTCTGATGGAGCTATCCCTGTCATTGCATATGGGCTGGTCCAGCAAGAACCGTGACAGCTTGGTATCTGTTGAGGCCGTAGGCTGTTTCTTCAAGCCAGCCTTTAAAGTTTGGACTGTTCTTTCTGCTAGGCCATTGGATAATGGGTGGTATAGCTCTGTCCTATATGACTTCAGAAAATAACTAAATTCCCTGCCCGTAAACAATGGCCTGTTATCTGTGACCAATGCTTCTGGAACTCCAGGTGTTGAAAACAATGCATGTAATTTTTCTACTGTCAACTCCGTGTTTGAAGAATGAACCCTATGAATGTCCAACCACTTTGATTGGGTGTCTACAACGACCAAGAACATAGAACCCATGAAAGGATCTCTATAGTCGACATGGTTTACCCAGCTATTCCCGCTGATGTAGGGGAGCTGCTGGCAGTAATTTTTGTCCTTGCTATCACTCAGGAAACTACATCACCAATGCTGCTCTGTCTGCATCCAATCCTGGCCACCAGACAAAACATCTCACCAACATCATCCTTTTGGAGACATCTGGATGGCCCTAATGGAGATCAACCAGTATTTGACAACAACCTTTGCTTGGCACCATCACTCTTGTTCCCCTTTAACAATACATTGTGCTGTTCAGTGAGCTGGTCTCTCTCTCAGTCCAAGAAAGTTTCCATTCTCGATGCAACAGTCATTCTGTATCCTCCATTAATATGAGTTGTTTTGGTTTATAAAGGTCTAATTCTTTCTGCATCTAATGTCTGAAATTTCCACCTGTGACTGGGAGCGTGCCCAGAAAATTTAATATCATTACAAACTTTTCCATTGGGGTACCACCGGTGGTGTATCTGCTAATGGGAGGCAGCTCAATGCATTTGCACTCACTATTCAGCCTTCAGGACAGTCTTCTAACTTGTAATTATAAGCACTTAGTATTTTAGACCACCACTGAGTGTGGCCCAATACTGTGAGCAGCACTGCCTTGTCATCTTTCAGCACAGCAAATAGGATTCGTCGTCAGGATTATCAGAAATTTTTGTCTGTAAAAGTATTTATAGAATTTCCTGACTCCAAACATGACTGCCAATCCTTCCTTCTTATCTGGGCACATGTATGCTCTGCATTAGCCAACGTCTTGGATGCAAATGCTACTGGGCATTCCTATCCATTGGGTCTATGGGTTAATACCATCCCGATGCCGTGTGGGGAGGCAATACATGTCCATGTCAGGTCTTTCTTGGGATCATAGTGTGTCAACACCTAAGAGGAGGACAGCTGTTTCGTTATTTCACTGAAAGCTAGGGCTTGTCTATGTAACCAATTCCAAGACTGATTCTTTTATAGGAGTTGATGTAAAGGTGCCAAGATCATTGCCAGGTTACATATGAACTTTTCATAATAATTTACCCGCCCACGAAATAACCTAAGCTCCTGGACAGACATGGGCCCAGAACACTTTTGATCGCCCTCACTATATCTTCCAAGGGGTGTAACTAGGGCTTGTTGACTCTGTAGCCCAAGTAGGTCACATAGGGGCTAGAACATACATTTTTTCCTTCTTAGGCATACACATGCTTTGGAAAAAGGTATTAGGACTATATCCAAGTTCTCGAAGTACTGCTCATGTAGGTAAATGGCAACCTGAGGTAGATCTTGCAAAATATTCCCCATCATTCGCTTAAAAATTGAACAGGCCAATGATACCACAAGTAGCAGTCTCATATATTGGTACAAGCACTTATGTGTATTAATTGTAGCATTCTTCTGGAAATCCTCATCTAAATGCAATTGTAAGTAATCAAGGTTCATGTCCAGCTTCATAAAGGACATCCCCTCTTACGGGGATTTGCGTATAAATCCTCTAGCAAGGGATTGAGTATTTATCCAACTGTGAAAAGCGGTTTACAGGCTGTCAGAGGAATTAACCATTGCTTTTCATCTGCTCCAATGTCATTTGCCTAAAAAATGCACATTCTTTCCAAGTACTGGACCCAATTTTCAACAACAGGACAGAGCAGGTCAAGCTTTCCAAAAAAAGGCATGGTGTAAGAAATGCTTACCCCAACTCAGAGATGATTGTTGTGAGCACGTTTCTTCAAGATCGACTTTACTCCCATTGCCAATGAAATTCTTCTGGAAATCCTCATCTAAATGCAATTGTAAGTAATCAAGGTTCATGTCCAGCTTCATAAAGGACATCCCCTCTTACGGGGATTTGCGTATAAATCCTCGTGTGGGCGGCACGGTGGCACAGTGGTTAGCACTGCTGCCTCACAGCGCCAGAGACCCGGGTTCAATTCCCGACTCAGGCGACTGACTGTGTGGAGTTTGCACATTCTCCCCGTGTCTGCGTGGGTTTCCTCCAGGTGCTCCGGTTTCCTCCCACAGTCCAAAGATGTGCAGGTCAGGTGAATTGGCCATGCTAAATTGCCCGTAGTGTTAGGTTAAAGGGGTAAATGTAGGGGTATGGGGGGGTTGCGCTTCGGCGGGTCGGTGTGGACTTGTTGGGCCGAAGGGCCTGTTTCCACACTGTAAGTAATCTAATCTAATCTAATCTAATCTAAAAAACTCCACAGAGGCTGGTATCTGTCACCAAGTCACCTTTCATTCATACATGAACAGTCCTTGACTTTAGTACTACCTCTTCAGAGTCAGCGATCAGAGTGTCAGCATCTCTGACACTCCCTTTTTTATCTGTCAGCCAAGGCTCCCTGATTGGAGCAGATTGACAGCCCCAATCAGGGAACTCATTTTCTATGAGGTCCAACTGGCTGACCTTGTTCCAATCACTATAACATGAGTTTTGTCCTTGGGCATTGCTCAGAGATGTGTGAGGCCCTTTTTGTGCTGCGTAGTTTTATGTCGATTCTTTGGCTTCTGAGCTGGTAGAGGTTCTTCAACATATTGTGGCATTTTTTTGCTCAGGTGTGAGAAGTGTTGTTTTGTTAATGTGCCCCGTTTCACATAGAATCGGTCTCAGCATTCCCTTAATTTTGACTAGCATCCCTGATGAAGGGCTTATGCCCGAAAGGTTGACTCTCCTGCTTCACGGATGCTGCCTGACCTGCTGTGCTTTTCCATCCTTTTCGACTCTGACTCTCCAGCATCTGCAGTCCTCAATTTATTCTGCTAGCGTTCTGCTTATGCCCTGTAATTCTCGGTCAGGTGGTGCTGTTTTATTCTCATCAAATAAGGAATCTTTTTTGATAATAGCATAATATTCACTTTAGCGTCATGTCTGAAATTAGTTGGGTGAGCTTTGATCTGTGTTATATCATCTTCAGCTGGGTCACCTATTACCTTTTTGGAAATGTTGAGTTGTTTGTTCCAAAGGAGTCATATCATCATGTAAACACATATATTTCAATGAAAGTAAGTCTGCTGTCTGAATTTTCTTCCAATATTTATTATAATGTATTAAGCTCTTTGTGTAAATGAGCATGATTAGTTCTACGATCAAAAGTTGTTTTTATACTTTGCATATTCTCTGAGAAGGTTTTTTTCAAAAAAAAACAAAAGTTGCTTCAGCTAAATAAAGCTGGGCACTGTTTCAGTGAATGAGATTTATTAAGATCACATCTAACCCAGTCATATCCAGCATCAAAGAATATAAGGATGTTTATGTTGGTCTATCATATGATGCTTTGATGATTTTATACCTTAGAATATTGAAAAAGTTTGTGAAACTTCTTGAAGTAGGTTGGTTTTTCCCTTGTGCTATTTTCAGCTTTCAGCATCAATCACGATCTGAATAGTTCTTTCCATTATTATATCCTCTTTATACTTATAACGCCTTTAAAAGTGTTAGTTATAAAATTTCATAATCACACAAGTTCTGCCAACAGGTATTAATAATGCTGTCAATAGGATCAGTTGGAGGCTCTGTTTCTATGCTATATCTCGCTCTTGATTGGGATTTAATTTAAAGTAATTCTCAAAGACCCTTACAATATTATCGAACATATCTCTCCTTTTATACATTGTCATTTTAAAATCTGCAGGATCTTACAGAATAAAGAAACATGTTTACTTGCTTTCTCTGGAATTTTTCTGTAGCCCTGAAATAATTCTATATTGCATAAAGTGAAATTTCCATAACATTCAGTGATTTGCTTTCTGAAGTATTTCTGATTGAAAATATATTTGGAGATGAACTGCCCTTCTCCACTGCCATTGTATGTAACTATTTCTGTTTCTTTAATTCACTTGAAAGAACACAAGCAAGAGGAACAGGAGGAGACAATTCAGCCCCTTGAGCCTGTTTCAGCGTTTAATATGATCACGGCTGTTCTCACCTCGGCCTTCACTCCACTTTTGCGTCTGTTCTCTGTCGCCATTACTAATTAACAATCAAAAATTAAAAATAACGCAAGTAGCAGAAGGAATCCAAATGCATATGATGACCAGTGAAGGTAAGGTTGGAGTAGGTTCACCTGGAGCAGTGGTTCAAAAGGCAGCTCACCACCTTCTCAAGGACACCTGGGGACAGGCAATAAATGCAGCGGGCAGCAACGCCCAAGCCCCACATGAGTAAATAAAAAGGTTATGCCGGTTACTTGAAATTTTTTTGCAGATGCAGTTTGTTTTGCTGTTCATTTTAGAATTAGTCAATGTATATTATAAAATCATGAGGGGCATGGATAGGATAAAATAGACAAAGTCTTTACCCTGGGGTTGGGGAGTCCAGTACTAAAGACAATAGGTTTAGGGTGAGGGGGGGAAAGATATAAAGGAGACCTAAGGGGCAACTTTTTCACGCAGAGGATGGTACTTGTATGGTTTGAACTGCCAGAGGAAGTGGTGGAAGCTAGTACAATTGCAACATTTAAAAGGCTACTGCATGGGTATATGAATAGGAAGGGTTTAGAGGGATATGGGCTAGGTGGGGCTAGGTTGGGTTCGAATGTCTGGTCGGCATGGACAAGTTGGACTGAAGGGTCTGTTTCCGTGCTGTATATCCCAATGACTCAATGACTCTATGTTAATTTTGAGTCCTTTTAGAGTCATAGAGATGTACAGCACAGAAACTGACCCTTCAGTCCAACCCGTCAATGCCGATCAGATATCCCAACCCAATCTATTCCCACCTGCCAGCATCCGGCCCATATCTCTCCAAACCCTTCCTATTCATACACCCATCCAGATGCCTTTTAAGTGTTGCAATTGTACCAGCCTCCACCACTTCCTCTGGCAGCTCATTCCATAAATGTACCACCCTCTGCGTGAAAAGGTTGCCCCTAAGATCCCTTTCAAAACTTTCCCCTCTCACCCTAAACCCATGCCCTCTCGTTCTGGACTCCCCCACCCCAGGGAAAAGACCTTGTTTATTTACCCTATCCCCTCATGATTTAAAAACCTCTATAAGGTCACCCCTCAGCCTCCAACGCTCCAGGGAAAACAGGCCCACCCTGTTCAGCCTCTCCCTGTACCTCAAATCCTTCAAACCTGGCAACTCTACTTTCAAGGAGCTATGAACCTGCACTCCAAGGTCTCTTTGTTCAGCAACACGTCCTCAGACCTTACCATTAAGTGCATAAGTCCTGCTAAGATTTGCTTTCCTGAAATTTTCTGCAAATTTCTATTTTATTTCCAATACTGTAATTACTTCCACTGATAAAACAGCTAATTTGAACAGCTAATAAAGCATACAGTATTATATTAATTGGGGTATAGAGTAAAATGTAAGGAGGTTATGCTGAATTCATACATGACCTCAGCCGGTGTATTGTTTACAGTTCTGGGTGATACATTATAGGAAGCATGTGGATGCAATGGAAAGATTTACAGGAATTGTTTCAGGTATCGGAATCCTCAGTTACAAGATGGATTGAAGAGTTTAGGACTGTTCTCTTTGGAAAGAAGAAAGCTGAGGAGAAATGTGATAGAATATTTCAAACTTTAAAAGGGCTGGATGGAGGAGATAGTATGAGATGGTTTCCGTTTACGAAAAGATTGAATTCTAGAGGGAATAGATTTAAAGTAATTTGTAAATGTGATGTATGAAAATAAGTTTTTTGGGTCTCAGATAGACTGCTTGCAAGTCTGGTGGAGGCAGGTTCAATTGGGGCATTCAAGAGGACATTCGATGATTATTTAAGTAGAATGGGAAGTAATAAATGACTAGCATTAAGTCATCATGCTCATTTAGAGAGCAGTTGCAAATATGATGAGTCAAATGGCGACCTTCTGCACCTTTTCACTTCTGCGTTTCTGTGATGACTAGATGATGGATTAGAAGCAGAGAACTGTAGAAAGTCACAGCACAGAAAGAAACCATTCAGGCAATTGTACCTGGAATAAACAGGCTGCCTATTCTTATTTCACTAAACGGCATGCAGTTATTGGCCTTGTAGGTTACAGACTGTTAGGTACAGATCCAGATTCCTTTCAAGGGAGATCAAGAGACTCCACTCAGCTGCAAACTGGCGTCAAATGCTAAACACCCACCACCCTCTGAGTGATCAGATTGTTTCTTGTCTTCCCTCTATTCGTTAAATCAATCTCTTTAATCTGAGTCATTGACCCTTCCATTAGGGGTAGCAGCTTTTCCTTGTCAACTCAATCCAAACCCATCATTATTACCTACACCTTGATTGAGTCAGTTCTCAGTCTCTTCTGTTCGAAGGAAAACAATCCTATACTCTCCAATCTTTCTCCAGAGCTGCAAATTTCAAGCCCTGGCAATACTCTTGTAAATCTCCACTGTACTTCCTCGACAGCAATTATGTCCTTTCTGTAATGTGATGACCAGAACTGCAAACAAAACTCCAACTGTGACCCCACCAGTCTTAGATAGTTCAGGCATTACATTCCTGCGATTGTATTCAGTACCTCACCCAATGAAGGAAAAGGACCCATATTCTTTCTTTAAAATCTTATCTACATATCCTTCCATCTTCAGGGATTTGTGAACATGCACTCCAAGATCTCTTGTTTCCTCTCTTGCTCTCCATAGCCTGCAGTTTATTTTGTGTTCCCTTGCTTTGTTTTGACCTCACCAAATGCATGACCTCACACTTCGCTGTATTTTTCCACACACTCAACCCCATCAATTAAATTTTCCTGTGTTGACAGATTCATCATCAACTACCCAGTCAAACTTTTGTCTCATCTGCAAATTTCCTAATCATGCTTCCTAACATTTGAGTCTGAATCATTAATACATGCAACAAACATGATGGGACCTAACACTGAGCTCTGGGGAATACAACTGCAAACCACTTTCCATCAAAGAACCGTCCATCCTTTCTAGCCATGTGCCAATTTTGGATAATCCTCGTCATATTCTCTTCGACTGCATGGGCTTTAAATTTTATGAATAGTCTGCCATGTGGAACCTTTTCAAGTGGGGAAATTAGTGGTGATATCTTGGGGACACTCCATATGACAGTAGAGGAGGTGTTGGACGTATTAGAATGTATGATGGTGGATAAATCTCCTGGTCCTGACCTGATATATCCAAGAACACTGCAAGAGGCTAGAGAAGAAATTGCGGGGGCCCTGGCTAATATTGGTTTGATGGTAGGAAGCAGAGGGTAATGATGGAAGGATGTTTGTCAGACTGGAGGCCTGTTACTAGTGGAGTGCCTCAGGAGTTGGAGCTGGGCCCTTTGCTGTTTGTTTGTTATCTTTCTCAATGATTTGGATGAGAATATACAAAGCAAGATTAGTAAGTTTGCAGATGACACTACAACAGGCGGTATTATGGACAATGAGGAAGGCTATCAGAAATTGCCGCAGGACTTTGATCAGCTGGGGAAGTGTGCTGAGAAATGGCAAATGGAGTTTAATATAGATAAGTGCGAGGGCTTGAATTTTGGAAAGTCAAATGAAGGTTGAAGTTTCATGGTGAATGGTAGGGCTTTAAGGAGTGTAATGGAACAGAGGGACCTTGGAGTTCAGGTTCACAGTTCACTGAAAGTGGTGTCACAGGTAGACAGGGCAGTGAAGAAGGCTTTTGGCTTGTAACAGTCAGGGCATTGAGTATAAAAGTTAGGAGGTTATGTTGCAGTTGTATAGGACATTGGTGAGGCCTCAGTTGGAGTATTGCCTGCCTTGAGACTGAGGAGGGGAATATTCTGGAAGTACATAAGATCATGAGAGGCACTCAATCTTTTTCCCAGGGTTGGGGAATTCAGGAATAGAGAGAATTAGTTTAAGGTTGGAGGGGAAAGAATAAGGGAACCTGAGGGCAACTTTTTTTAACACAGAGGGTGGTACACATATGGAATGAGCTGCCATCAGAAGTGGTTGAGGCGGGTGCATTAACAGCATTTAAAAGGCAATTGGACAAAACATGGATAGGAAAGGTTTAGAAGGATATGAACCAATTGCAGGGAAATGGGGTTAGTGTAGATGGACATTTTGGTTGACATGGACCAGTTTGGGCCAAAGGGCCTGTCTCTGTGCTGTCAGACTGTATGACTCTAGGATTCTAACTGCCTTACTAAAATCTATGTTGACAACACCCACTACACTACCCTCACTCATTCTCCTTGTAATTTCATCAAAATATTCAATAAAGTCAGTAAGAAATGACTTTCCCTAAAGAAAACCATACCAACTATTCCTAATTAATCCATGCTTCCCCGTGTAGCAGTTAGTCAATATTAATTGCAGTACATTTCCCATCACTAAGCTCAGATTATAATTATTTAATCGATCCTGCACACCCTTTTTGAATATTGGTACAACATTTGCCATGTCTGCGAGGGTTTTCTTCGGGTGCTTCGGTTTCTTCCCACAATCCAAAGATGTGCAGGTTAGGTGAATCAGTTATGCTAAATTGCCCATAGTGTTCAGGAATGTGTCAGTTTGGTGCATTAGTCAGAGGTATAGGTAGAGTAATAGAGTAGGGGAATGGGTCTGGGTGGGTTACTCTTCAGAGGGTCACTGTAGACTTGTTGGGCCAAATGGTTTATTTCTAGACTGTAGGGATTCTATGATTTGCAGAGCTCCACTTTTCTGGTATCTCATTTGTATCTGGTGAAGATTGGAAAATGATCCTCAGAGCATCCATTGTTTCCTCCCTGGCTTTCTTTAACACCCAAGGATAAAATTAATCTAACCTTCATGATTTATCAGTGTCTCCAGTACTTCGCTTCTTATTATCCTTATTTTATCTAACATTTCACAGTCTTCCTCTTTGACAAAAATGTCTGCATCCCTCTCTTTTGTGAAGACAGAACATAGAATCCTGCCCTTCACGTCTTTGGCATTCACGCACAAGTTATCATGTGCATTTCTAACACAACCAACCCTCACCTTTACCTCAGTCACCTTCTTGCTGTTAATGTGCTGACAAAGCATCTTGGATTCTCCTTAATTTTGTCGATCAGCATTTGTTCGTATCGTCTCTTTGCTTTCTTAGTTTCTGTTTGCACTCCACCCATGTACTTTCCATCTTTCTATAAGCTTCCTGAAGTGTAACTTCTTTTGAGATTTTCATAAGCCCGATTTTTCTTTTGCATTGTTTTACCCTAAATACTTCTCGGTAACCAGTGGTTCTAGCTCTGTCATTAATGAGCTTTGTTATTTGAATAAAGAATATTAACTTCAAACTTATTTTCCTTTTCAGAACTTTTTCTTTAATTTCTGATCATTGAAGTTGAAAACTTTCTAAATAATACAAATTGTCCTCCTATTATTAGTGTAAATATTGTTCTCAAGCACTTAAAACTTGGTGAAATTCTTTAAAATGAAGAATGTTATGTTATTTCTGTCTTCGCAAGATGGAGGAAAGGTTGGTTTATTGGTTCATTGTGAGAAACTGGGGTCCTGTTTAAACCTGTACTCACTCAGCATTTCATCTGATATTTCCTGTGTTGCATGACACCTCACTTAACTGTGTAACAGAAGTAACTAGCTTTCCACAAGTACTGGTTTATATAAAAGTTATCAGCAGCCATATTACCACATTAGGAGGGCAGTGTTTTTGTAGATAAGAAGGCTTTGTTCTCAGAGGGAGTGAAAACTAACCTTCAAATGGAAGTGTGCAAGAGGACAATGGTCATCCTGGTATTGTAAGTGGCTGTCCCATGGTCATTGGTCCAGAGAGTTTAGTCAGGTGATTGACACAGCATGGACAACTTGCCTCCAAAATAATGTACATCAACAGGGATATGGAGGAAGGGACAGGTACAAGTGAGAGGACCCAGGGAAAAGATCTTCCATCTCCTTTTGTGAAGACCAGGAGATCCCCTACATCAGCTCAAGGGAAGACCAAAAACAAAGACACCAATTCAAAACACCATCCTCAAATCCACTTCCTCCATTGGAGAGACCCACCTTAGGATCGGTGAAGCATTCTCATGTATCATGGGCGTATACATTCTTTGCCTAATTGCTGTTTCTTATCTCAACTGCTACTTCTTATCAAACACAAACTATTAAAAAGTTGCTGCAAGTCGTTTATGAGGTACTGTAATCAGGAACGCTCCAAAACAACTTCATTTTCTCTCTTTTCTTTTAGCGATTTCTGGGCCTTTTTATCACTACTTCTCCAACATGCTATGTGAGCTGTTTTTAATAGAAAATTGGCATTGTGCTGATACTGCATTATAAATATTTTCAGATGTACAAGAAAAATGCATTGTTGCCACCTATCACCATTATTTTGTGTGTTACCTTACTCATAGTCAAATATGGTGCTGTTTTAATGCCGTTTTTTTATTAAGAATCCTTTTGTTTTGCAGATATTTCTCCCAAAACTTTACCTGATGTTTTTGACCATTTGTAATGTTCTATTAATTAATGCAGTGATTTAAGACTTCTTTTATCCTGCAATTTTTCTGTTTAATGCAAAATATTTCCGCTCTAGGAGTACTCAAAAAGCTTGACACCATTGAGGACAAAGGAGACCGCTTGATTGGCAACACATCCTTAAACATCCATTCTCTCCACTACTATCACCCTAGCAGCCATGTGTACTATCCAGAAGATGCACTGCAGAAATTCACCAAGGGCAGCAGATACATGGGAGCACCACTACGCGCAAGTTCCCTTCCGACACAAATGTGCACATAGGAGGTACAGTTAGTAAAGTTGCAGATGACACCAAAAATGGAGGTGCAGCGGACAGCGAAGAAGGTTACCTCAGATTACAACGGGATCTTGATCAGATGGGCCATTGCGCTGAGGAGTGGCAGATGGAGTATAAATTAGATAAATGTGAGGTGCTGCATTTTGGAAAAGCAAATCAGAGCAGGACTTGCACACTTAGTGGTATGGCCCTGGGGAGTGTTGCTGAACAAAGAGACCTTCGAGTGTAGGTTCATAGCTCCTTGAAAGTGGAGTCGCAGGGAGATAGGATAGTGAAGAAGGCGTTTGGTATGCTTTCCTTTATTGGTCAGAGCATTGAGTATAGGAGTTGGGAGGTCATGTTGTAGCTGTACAGGACATTGGTTAGGACACTTTTGGAATATTGTGTACAATTCTGATCTCCTTCCTACCGGAAGGATGTTGTGAAGCTTGAAAAAGTTGAGAAAAGATTTACAAGGATGTTGCCAGGATTGGAGGATTTGAGCTTTAGGGAGAGGCTGAACAGGCTGGGGCTGTTTTCCCTGGAGCATTGGAGGCTGAGGGGTGACCTTATTGAGGTTTACAAAATCATGAGGAGCATGGATAGGATTAGTAGACAAGGTCTTTTCCCTGGGGTCGGGGAGTCCAGAACTAGAGGGCATAGGTTAGGGTGAGAGGGGAAAAATTTAAAAGGGACTTAAGGGGCAACATTTTCACGCAGAGGTTGGTGCATCTATGGAATGAGCTGCCAGAGGAAGTGGTGGAGGTTAGTACAATTGCACCATTTAAAAGGGATGGGTATATGCCTAGGAAGGAGGCATTTGGGCCAAGTGCTGGCAAATGGGACTAGATTAGGTAAGGATATCGGGTCAGCACGGACAAGTTGGACCGAAGGGTTTGTTTCCATACTGTGCATCTGTATGACTCTATAACAAGCCACCATCCTCACTTGGAACTATATCACCATTCCTTCAGTGTCACTGGGTAAACATCCTGGAACATAGTTGCACCAAATGGATTGCAGCAATTCAAGAAGGCAGATCATCAGCAGCTTCCAAAGGCATCTTGCGTTGAGCAATGAATGCTGGCAGAGTCGGTGAGGCACACGTGCCACGAATGATGTTTTAAAAAACATGAGCTTTTACATTTCATCTTAGTGCTGATATGGCTCCTGTTAGCTACTGCTTTCACAAAAGTTTGACCAGTTCTGAGTGTTTTTAAGCTGCTGAATATTTGAAGTTACTCTCCTGATTGGAATTATTTTCTTCTGTCATTTCCTTGAATAGCTGCGGCTTTTGTAGAAGTGAAGATTTCTTTTCAGGTCAGCATTGTCTGCCTGTAATCTGCATCACTGCTATTACATTATCTATGTTGTGCGGCTAAGTTAGATCATTAGATAACCACCACTGCTACTATCTTCTGTCCTTCAGATCCCACAGTTGCCACCATTTTATATTTGTTGATTTCTGGCTTGACCATCTAGAATGTTCCGAAAAGAGTGGCTGCCACCATTCTTCTTTTTGGGTATTGATATATGTTATTGATATCCAGTAGGGAAGGATCCTCACAGGACTTAGACATAAAAAAGATTCATGGAATCATAGAGTTCTCTTTTGGAGACCAATCCAGTTAGCCCTAATTCCTCACTCTTTCCTCCTATCTCTGTACTTTTTCTCCTTTAACTAGTTATCCAATTCCTTTTGAAGGCTTCTGTCAATTCTGATAGACAATGTTTTCCAAATCCTCACCAACAATTTGAGAACGTTTTTCCTCCATATTGTACTGGTTCTTAGGTCAATCATCTTTAATTTGTAACCTCAAGTTGTCAGTCCACAAACTATTGAAAATAAGTTGTGTCTATTTATCTACCCAGATCCCTCATAATTTCAACTCTCTCTCTCAAATCTTGCCTAGCTATCGCTGCACTAATTAGATTAAACTCTGCTCCTCCAGTCCGTCCCAGTATCTAATGCCTCAGCCTTGCGTACAGTCGAGAAAGTGTCTTCCAACTCTCCAAAGTCTTCACATCCTTCTTGAACTGTAGTACTGACAGGTGGTCATAATACTCCAGCTGGAGCTGAACTTTACGTTTTCTTTGATGTGGCGTAACTTATTGGCTTTTGTATTCAATGCGTACACCTATAAAGCTCAGGATTCAAAATATTTTGTCGATTACTTCGTTAATTTATTCTGCCAACTTCAAAGATACAAACAGAAAGGCACACTGATCTCTATCTTCTTTCATCCCCCTTACAATTGTGCCTTTTAGCACATACTGTGTCTCTGCATTGTCCCCACCAAAACATCATCACTTCACAATTTTCTGCATTATTTTAATTGCTATGTGTCAGCCTGTGTGGTTGACATGGCTGCCTATTTCACCAGCCTGAGCCAGTTCTCTTCAGATCTATTAATGCTTCAGTCACAATTTGTTACACATCCAAGTTTCATCCCACTGCACTACCAAGGTCAAAAATACAAGTACCACCTCCAACACAAGGCGTATCACCCAACTCTCTGCTCTTTACAAACAATTCACGAGACTGATTTGTATGGCTCGCTTTTAGCATTTCTCGGTACTTAATTTCTAATATATGTGCATTTGAGTTGAGATTCAAGATTCAAACTGCCAGATTTCTCACCAACTCTGCTCCAATCAGCTGTATAGGAACAATAATTCTATGTTTACACATCACTAATTCCATAGGATATAGGAGCAGAATTAGGCCATTCAGCCCATCGAGTCTGTTCCAGCATTTGATCATAGCTGATATGTTTCTCAAACCCATTCTCTTGCCTTCTCCCCATAGCCCTTGACCCCCCCTTAACAATCAAGAACCTATCTACCTCTAATTTAATATACTCAATGACTTGGCCTCCACAGCAGCATTGAGTTCACCACCCGCTGGCTGAAGAAATTCTCCCTCCATTTCTCCATGTTGATAAAGCCTGGCCATTCTCACCAAAGAGCGTGCACGAATGTCATTATCATTCTGCTCACCGTCTGCTAAACCCGACACTCAGCTCTTCCAAGGTGAGGAGGGTGGCATTGAATGGGATGAAGGTGGGTGGTATAGCCATTAGTGGTGGTGCAGCTGACTGAAAGGTGATAAAGTTTTCCCAGTGAGTGAGTAGGCAGCACGAGGGGCAAAGCAGGCTTCATGGCGTTGGAGGTTGAGGGTGGAAATGAGTGCACGTGGAGGAAAATGTTGCAGGCAATAGCAAGAGGGGAAGAACATGAACCTTTATGAGTGCGGTAGCAGAGATAGAATGAGTGTAAGGTAGCGAAGAGAAGAATGAGGCACTTATCCTAGTGGAACAGATGTCAATTTCTGGCTCCAATATCTGGCCGTGTTCTAAGGTTTGGAACACTTGAGATTAAATAAGAGAGGTGCATGAGAATTTTACTTTGGATAGGTGTGTCTTTGTCCACGCTTCTGCTTCAATGTATTAACATCGTGATTCCTTAAGTTAGGGTGCGTTCATAGTTTCTTTATATATTAAAAAAATTCTGTTCGAGTCATAATCTGCTCAAAGTTGTTTTTCTGAACACTAGCATCAAATTAAATACAAACAATTTCTCCTAAATTTCATCCATGGCTCATCCTTTCGATCTGCTGATGTTGCAAGAGAAACTGCAGACAGCAGAGCAATCTCCTGAGTCACCTGATCCACATTCTCCCGGCGTTCCATCCCCTCACTCCATTCTGTGCTCATCCATTGTACACAATTTCACAGAAGCTGCACACAATGGGTAGGAGGATTTCATAATACAGTGTAGATGATGTTCACTCTTGTTTCAAAGTTAAACTGGCTTCCTGGAAAAATAAAACATCCTACACTGGTTTTGGGAAAGTACATGTTAATTGCCGCAATTACAGAATGGGAATTATATGACTAGCTCATTGATTTGGCAGCACAGATGTACCTTGTTGCATCAGCAGGGATTTCTTACCTCGACAATGTAAACTTCAACCTGGCAAGTCTAAAGATTGCCTGTAACATGTACCAACATGTCACATTGGCACAGACCCTCCAGTTTTATCATTGGTCAGAGATCTGATGCAAGTTGAGCGTTCAGACTCCACCAAAGTCCTGATACACTGGTGTTCATGAAAACCTCCCAGAAAGTTTGAAAATGCAAGGAGAAATTCCCCTGTCGTCTAGGGGCCTGTTCAAAACACGTCCACTCTGAACACAAATTTGGAGACTTCACACAGTTCCTGGGTAGCTACCCAGGTATTATTAGACGAAAAGCCCTAGTCTAACTCTTGGATAATGTCACAACTGAACTCTTTCTTCCAAATCCCATCCCCACAATCTTTCACATATACCCCTGACACGCTGATTGACCCCATAACCTCCCCAACCATCCAATTGTGGTTGTACAACACCATAAACAAACACATAGATCGAGATGCCATCTATCAACCCCTCAGAAAACGAACAGGAAATGACATCACCACAAACCCCAGGAACCCCTTCCAGGACAAACATATAAATAGAAAGCAGGAGACAACAGCTTCGCTTCACTTGGAGGTCACCACTGATGATGTTACCAAGGCAGGTAATGAAACGCCTGGATATCAACAGCTCAGCGAGCAAACCTACACCCCACAAGGAGCAGAACTTTGCTGTGGTGAGGTTTGCGCAGAGTGACTGTCCGATGATGGTGGCCATTCCGTGGAAATTCTGGGCCATTATCTCTCCACCAATGGTGCCAGCCCTGCTGAGCATTTTCACCAATTTCTGTTACTATTTCAGATTTGTAACATCTGCACTATTTTGCCTTTGTAGACGAATGTTAAATTAGTTTGGGCACCTAGCTTGCATATGTAAGAAGGCTTATGCAGTTCATGCCTTTCATGTCCTGCAGCTTCTGTGATCCACCAATCACACCACATGGTTCTCCCTGTAATCTGGCTGTAACATCTTTATTCATGTTACTTTACGTTCCACTTTGTCCAGTTTGGATACTTAATTTGGATTTTGATGCCCAATGGGAAACTCATTCATTCATTCATTCGGCATATGATTGATACAAGTCAAGGTGATGTTTTCACTTTTAAAATGTTTGTTCATTGAATATACCTGACCTCTCATTGTCCAGCAAATTACCTGATCTGGTACAGGCTCTGAACCTGTTCTGCCAGTTTAGCGAGGTACTGCTTGTATTTATAGAGCACATTATTGAGCTTTCCATTGAAGCTTCTTTGCAATGCAAAATTACCAGCTTACTTTCACAAAGCACAATCTCATAGGCAGCAATGCACTGTTTGCTCAGTACATCTATTTTTGGCCGTGTCAGCTGAAAGAAGAAACTGTAGCAGCCTCTTGGCTGTTAAAACACAGATAGATTGCTAACTTGGCCAAACTGCAAGGGATGCTGGGTGCATTGGCCAAGTAAAACTCTGAAATCAAAAAGACCAACACGCCAGACAGTGCAAACAAAGCAGCTAGGTGCTAAAAGACAGGTTATCCTGGACAGGCATACCCCAACAACTTGTCCACTAAACAAAGGAGACTAACAGGAGCATGCCATCCAAATGACTGACACTGCTTCCAGCTAATGATCTGGGAAACAAGGATTCAAATTGCCTTCATGGATGGGTGACCAATGCAAGCTACCAGTATTGTCAATGTCCTGTGAAAGAATGGAAATGAAAACCCTACTCATCCAAAAGTGAAACCCTCTAGCCTCACTATGGTATCATCTGAAACCTTTTATGGGAAGTCCTGGAGTGGAACTTGAACCCACAACTCCAGATGGACCAATGGTAAGTTAACACTGAACCAAGCTAACATTTGAGATTGATGCCCAAAACAGTAATTTCCATAGCATTTTAATGCAGAAAAGTAGATCCAATCAAAACGAGAGCATTTTATTTACATACTATCAATTATGAAATAATTCCCATTTTAACTATGGGTGATAATTGATCAGATTCGGATTATATGCCTTTGGGGGGCAAATAGGATGAAAGCAGTAAACAGGAGTGGAAATTATGGTGATTGATTAACAGAACCTCTGTCTGTTTGAACACATTGTGTGGAGGTGCTGGTGTCAGACTGGGGAGGACAAGGTCAGAAACATTCATGTTACCAACTAAATTGAAATGATAGAGAGTATGTGTGAAGCAGTTCACCATCATCCCCTTCAGTCAGCACTGAAGATCTGGATGTGATGTTGAAGCATGTTCAATTACAAAGATTGAGTAAACAAGGCAAGGGAGTGAATCTTCAAATGTCGTATCCTTATGAATGAATCATTAGCCTCACTGACTGCTCCTTACCAGCAACCCTTAGCAGTTCAGAATGACTCATTCTTCATATTCCTAACCCTGACACATTTAGCATCCGCGAGCCTCACACCTTCATTTCACATCTTAGTGACACTGCCAGCTATTCAACGATTTCAGCCGACACATGAGGACACACTCACTGACACAGTTCCGTTTCCTTGCAGGACATAGAATTGTAGAACAACAGACAGTAGCACTGCTGATAAAAGGATGGGCATGGTGCTAAGTCCTCACCTAGCTGAGCAAATGTGACATAGGAGCTGAAACCATTGACAGCATGATCACACTTAGTATTTTTTTTGGATATCCTATTTACGCATCAACCCACACTCTCTCCAAATCCCAAGGTATAAATGGTTTAAGAGTGCACTTCTTGTTTTTCCCCAACAGTATCTCATGTCTTTATTTATTTGACTGCTGCCTGACCATGCAATAGTACTGGCAAACCAAATTCAAGAACAACAGAAGACTGTTGATATAAAAACACTTGTCAATTGATCTCAAACTCTCAGTCACCAACTCAAATCTTACAGAGTAGTATAGTGGTGCAACCTGCATTAAGTAGCTGGTATTCTGTCAGAGCAGCAGAGGCACTGATGACAGGCCCATAATTCAGGGGTAATCCCCACCTTGAGGGAAATGCCCAGTTGCATTTTCCATGATTTTTCTTATTCTCTTGTTGGACATGGGCATTGTTGGCTGGTCAGCATTAATCGCCTATCCCTAGTTGAGGACGTTTATAGGGTATAAGCAGGCAGGAAAAGAGTTGAGTTCTGAGTTTTGTAAAATAAGAGGTTCAGCTGAGCATGACTCAGATCAGATAAGAACTTACAGTTAACAATGGGGTGCTGGAGGTAAGGGTAATGGGTTAACAAGGTGGAAAAGCATTCATTATGTAGAGCCATTTAACAAGATGAGGTAGCATTCAGTATGTAATGTTAGTTAACAAGGTGAAAAGTATTCATTATGTGAAGTCAGTTATTCATTATTTAGTAGCAGATGGCTTAATCTTTACTATTGACACTCGCCGATTGTAACGGTCACCCAATTAATATGTATGTTGCCTTATCTGGATGCTCCTCCCTGTAAAATGACTACATAATTCATTGAGAAACTGCTGTTCGAGAGAAGACCATGAACTGATGCCTCTGTACACATGGGTGATCGTTCTCTCTCCCTCCAGGCCCAGAATAAAGATGAAGGAAAGTAATACTATACTGTATCTCTGAGCATTTTGCTTTGACTGAGGGGAGAAATGGGACGACATAGTTACCCTTGAGAAAGTGGTGGGGAGCTTCCTTCTTGAACCACTGCAGTCCATGTGCTGTAGCTATGTAATGCCCTTAGGAAGGGAATTCCAGGATTTTGACCAAATGTCAGTGAAGGCACAATGACATTTTTCTAAGTCAAATTGCTTATGGATGGGAAATTAATCAAGCAGACTGCTGTTTCCTGGATGATGTCAAGCTTCTTGAGTGTTGTGAGAGTTGCAACCATTCAGGCAAGTAGGGATTATCTCAATACAACCCTGACTTGTGCCTTGTAGCTGGCAGACAGATTTGGGGGAGTCAGTTCCCCACCTCAGTATTCCTAGCCTATGATCTGCTCTTGTAGCCATTGTGTTTATGTGATGCGTCCAGTTGAGTTTCTGATCAATGATAATCCCAGGATGTTGACAGTGGGGGATTCAATGATGATAACACCATTGAATATCAAGGGGCGATTGTTAGATTGTCTCTTATTGGAGATAGTAATTGTCTGCATTTGTATAGCATGCATATTAGTTGCCACTTGTCAGCCCATGTCTGGAAATTTTCCAGATCCTGTTTCATTTGAACATGGATTGCTTCAGTATCTGAGGAATCATAAATGGTCCTAAGCTTTGTGGGTCCTAAGCGTTGTGCAATTATAGGTGAACACCCACACTTCTGACCTTATGATGGAGGAAAATTCATTGATGAAGCAGCTGAAGATGGTTAAGACATTAACCTGAGGAACTCCTACAGTGATGTCCTGGAGCTTAGGTGACTGACCTCCAACAACCACAGCCATCTTCCTATGTTCCAGATAGGACTCCAACTACTGGAGAGTTTGCCCCCAATACCCAATGATTTCAGTTTTGCTAGGACCCCTTGATGCCACACTTGGTCAAATGCAGCCTTGATGTCACTCTCACCTCACCTCTGAAATTCGACCTTTGTCCATGTTTGAACCCAGGCTGCAATGAGGTCAGGGGTTGAGTGGCCCTGGTGGAACCCAAACTGGGCATCACTGAGCAGGTTATTGCTGAGCAGGTGGTGCTTGAGAGCACTGTTGGTGACACCTTCCATCACTTTACTGATGATCGAGAGTAAACTGATGGGGTGGTAATTGGTTGGGTGGATTTGTCTGCTTTTTATGTACAGGACATACCTGGACAATTTTCCACATGGTCAGGTAGATGCCAGTGTTTTAACTATCTTGCAACAGCTTGGCTAGGGGAGTGGCAAGTTCTGGAGCACAAGTCTTTAGTATAATTGACAGAATGGTGTCAGGTCCCATCACTTTTGCAGTTTCCAGTGTCTCCAAGTATTTCTTGGTAAAATGTGGAGTGAATCGAATTGGTTGAAGATTGATATCTGTAATGCTGGAGGAGGACCACTGGAGGAGGCCAAGATGGATCATCCACTTGGCACTCCTGGTTGAAGATTGCTGCGAGTGCTTCAGTCTTACCTTTTTTTCTATTACCATTGGGGTGCTCATCATTTTTAAGGATGGGTGGTGCTCTCAGAACAGCTGGCCAGTTGGGTGAGGGGCTATTGGGGGAGGCATTGAAGTCTAGTGGTCTCAGTATCACCACTCAGTAGCCACAGCTGGTACTACCCCCCGGCAGGGTGCACCCTTTGGGAAAAGGCCGCCTTCCCAAAATCTGGGGTTGTCATGGCCAGTCAGGTTGGGCCTGAGTGAGGTTCGGGGATTGTGATTGTTGGAGACAGTGTGTTATCCTTAGCCTTGGGAAATCTTCCATGGTTGTCCCAAGCCTGAAGGGAGGCTGCTAAAGTTGACCACACAGTTTCCCATGGAAGCATCAGCAGAGGTGAAGTGACAATGAAAATGGAGAGGGGCCCTCAACTGCCCACTTCAGTGGCTTAATTCACCCAGAACAGGAAGCCCATCCTCACTTTTCCTATCGCTGAGAAGATACCATAGCAGCAAGAAGGAGAAAGTGAGGACTGCAGATGCTGGAGAGTCAGAGTGGAAAAGTGAGGCACTGGAAAAGCACAGCAGGTCAGGCAGCATCCAAAGAGCAGGAGAATTGACATTTTGGACATAGCCCTTCATCAGGAATGTCAGGTGGGGGGGGGTGGAGAGGAAGGGAGATAAGACATAAATAGGAGGTGGACGTGGAGCTGTGGGGGGGAAGTAGCTTGAAAGGCACAATAGGTAGATGCAAATGTAGAGTGATGGTGATAGGTTGGAGGGGAGGGTGGAACGGATAGGTGCGAAGGAAGATGAACATGTGGGACTGCTCAAGAGAGCGGTGCCAAGCTGGAGGGTTGGATCTGGGATGAGGTGGGGGAGGGGAGACGAGGAAACCGGTGAAGTCGATGTTAATGCTGTGTGGTTGAAGGGTCCCAAGGTGGAAGATGAGACGTTCATCCTCCAGGCGTCGAGTGGCTTGGATGTGATGGTGGAGGAGGGCCAGGATTTGCATGTCCTTGGAGGAGTGGGGGAGGGGAGTTGAAGTGGTTGACCACGGGGCAGCGGGGTTGTTGGATGCATGTGTCCCAGAGATGTTCCCTGAAATGCTCTCCAAGTTGGCGTTCTGTCTCCCCAATGTAGAGTAGACCACACTGACAGCAATGGACACAGTAGATGAGGTAGGTCAATGTGCAGGAAAATCTTTGCCAAAGACTTGAAAAGAAAACAACAGGAACTTCCCACCCACACAGCACTCTGGCTCAGTAGTTAGCACTGCTGCCTCACTGCTACAGGTACTGGAGAGTCAGAGTGGAAAAGTGAGGCGCTGGAAAAACACAGCAGGTCAGGCAGCATCCGAGAAGCACCAGGGACCCAGGTTTGATTCCTGCCTCGGGCGACTGTCTGTGTGGAGTTTGAACGTTCTCCCTGTATCTGTGGGAGTTTCCTCCCATAATTCAAAGATGTGCAGATCAGGTGAATTGGCCATGCTAAATTGCCCGTAGTGTTCATGAAAGTGTCAGCTAGGTGCATTAGTCAGGGGAAACGTAGAGTAATAGGGTAGGGGAATGGGATACTTTTCAGATGGTCGGTGTGAACTTGTTGAGCCAAGTGGCCTGTTTTCACACTGTAGGGATTCTATGACATCAAGGAATTCAAAACCTCTACAGTTGTGCTCCTTCACAGAATTTAATGTAATGCCAAAATACACCATGCATATAGTCAGTCACAGTCTGTACCATGGGAAAGGTCTATGACCTTAGCAAAGCTATGTACAGAGAGAATGCTGAGTATTCTCTTGTCTTGACATAACTGCATATCATTTCCTTTATACAATTGTTGGCTACGTGCTTGGAGATATTGACAACATTGTCTGCTTCAGCTAAGAAAAACCCTAATGTCAATAAACGCCTGGCCATTGATGGCTTCACAGTCACTGGCATTTCTATCCTTGCCATGCTCGGAGACCATCGATGGCAAATGTCAGTGAGTGCTTCCCTCCTAAAACAGAGACATTGCTCGAACGTAGTGAGGTTAAGAGAGACACTCCTGGAAGATTCCCCGGGGTATGGTCCTCCTGCTGAGCCCTTCTCCCTTTAATGAGCAGCTTCTCCCCCTGAATCCCCTCTGTTTATTCTCCTTATCGTATTGTTTGTCAAAGAAGTGCAAACTACACCACTAATCACTGGAAGGAAGTGAGTGGACTGCAGCCCTTGGAATCCAAACCAAAGCTTTAACCACATGTAACACCACACCTTGTTAACTTTGCTACTTTAACTAACTCACAGCATTTTAACAAACTCAGGCAGAGCCCATGGAAATGATTCAGCAACCAGTTAATAAACCTTTTTCAATGGTGGAGGATTCTTTCTGTTACTGATGCATGTTCACATGATCAATGGAGGGTTTTAGTTAGATCACTGAGGTCAAAGTGCCACTAATGGTTTGATAAGTAGTTTGAGCATTTAGCCACTGTACAGGAGACAAGGGAAGTACAGCTGCTGAGATGTCAGCATATATATGCAAAGTAGTGTAGTTCCTTCAGACGATATGAACAAGAGGCAGCATGTGTATCAGAAATAAATGGACGACCAACGAGAGATCCCTGGGGGACATCAGAGGAGACAGTGCAGTAACCTAAGGAGAAGCTCCTGTGGTGAATCTCTGGGTGTTATCTGATTGATAGGAATGAGAACCCGGGAGTGCATTCGACCCAACTGGAAGGGTAAGAACATGCTATCGACGAAGCTGAGTCATCCACCCACCAGCAGATAAGATCACAAAGTTTGATATTCCTGCCACAGTCAGTCATGAATGGATGGAGTACAATTTAACAATGATTGAAGAAAGGTCCTTGAACATTGCTATCCCCAATGATGGCAGAGTCAAACTTGTGAGTGCAAATGTCAAGGCTGAAATGTTTGCAACCAACTTCAGCCCGAAGTGTCAAGTAAATGATTCATCTCAGCCTCCTCCTGAGGTTCATTACCTCACAGATACCAATCATCAGCATTTCATTCACTGCATGTGATATCAAGAAACAACTAAAGGTACTAGAGTCATAGAGGTATGCAACACGGAAACAGATCCTTCGGTCCAAGTCGTCCAAGATGTCCAGATATCCTCAATTAATCTAGTCTCATTTGCCAGCATTTAGCCCACATCCATCCAAACTGTAATGGAAGATTAACAAATTTAACATTTACTGTGAAATCTGAAAGAAAACACCTTTCTAAATTTATCGCTGTGCTGAGCTTTATAAACAATACTTCGCTGAGCTCTGCAGCCATGAGATAGCTTGGCTTTGCTTGAATTCAACTTAGAACATAAAACATAGAACATAGAAAAGTACAGCACAGAACAGATCCTTCGGAGCACGATGTTGTGCCGAGATTTAATCCTAATATAAAATATAGTAACAACCTATGCACCCCTCAACTCACTACTATCCATGTGCATGTCCAGCAGTCACTTAAATGTCCCCAATGACTCAGCTTCCACCACCACCGATGGTAACGCATTCCATGCATTCACAACTCTCTGTGTAAAAAAAAACCTACGCATTCCATGCATTCACAACTCTCTGTGTAAAAAAAAACCTATCTTTGACGTCTCCTTTATACCTTCCTCCTAATAGCTTCAAACTATGACTTCTCGTACCAGCCAATCCTGCCCTGGGTAAAAGTCTCTGGTTATTGACTCTATCTATTCCTTTCATTATTTTGTACACCTCGATCAGGTCACCTCTCTTCCTCCTTCTCTCCAGAGAGAAAAGTCCAAGTTTATTCAACCTTTTTTCATAAGGCAAGCCCTCCAGTCCAGGCAGCATCCTGGTAAACCTTCTTTGCATCCTCTCCAAAGCCTCTGTATCCTTCCTATAGTAGGGTGACCAGAACTGGACACAATATTCCAAGTGTGGTCTCGCCAGGGACTTGTAGAGCTGCAGCAAAACCTCATGGCTCTTAAATTCGATCCCCCTGTTAATGAAAGCCAAAACACCATATGCTTTCTTAACAACCCTATCCACTTGGGTGGCAACTTTGAGGGATCTATGTACTTGCACACCCAGATCCCTCTGTACCTCCACAGTGTCAAGAATCCTGTCTTTAATCCTATATTCCACATTCAAGTTCGACCTTCCAAAATGCATCACTTCACATTTATCCAGGTTGAACTCCATCTACCATTTCTCAGCCCAGTTCTGCATTCTGTCTATGTTGCGCTGCAGCCTGCAGTAGCCCTCTATACTATTGATGACACCTCCAACCTTTGTGTCATCTGCAAATTTACTAACACACCCCTCAACCTCCTCATCCAATTCATTTACAAAATCTACAAAGAGCAGAGGCCCAAGTACAGAGCCCTGCGGGACTCCACTCAACACTGTCCTCCAGGCAGAATACTTTCCATCTACAACCACTCTCTGCCTTCTGTCAGCCAGCCAATTCTGAATCCAGATAGCCAAATCTCCCTGCATCCCATACTTCCTGACTTTATGAATGAGCCTACCATGGAGAACCCTATCAAATGCCTTGCTGAAGTCCACATACACCACATCCACTGCTCAACCGTCATTGACCTGTCTTGACACCTCCTCAAAGAACTCAATAAGATTTGTAAGGCATGCTGACTGCTTTTAATCACACTATGCTTTGCCAAATAGTCATAAAATCTATCCCTCAGAATTCTTTCCATAACTTTGCTGACCACAGACATAAGACTGACTGGTCTGTAGTTGCCAGGGATTTCCCTGTTACCTTTCTTGAAAAGAGGAACAACATTCGCCTCCTTCCAATCCTGCGGTATGACTCCCGTGGAGAGTGGGGAGACAAAGATCCTCGTCAGCGGCTTAGCAACCTCCTCTCTCACTTCCCAGAGCAGCCTAGGGTAAATCTGGTCTGGCGCTGGGGCCTTATCAATCTTAATGTTTTCCAAAATTTCTAGCACATCAACTTCATCAATCTTGATCTGGTCAAGACTGTATCCCAGCTCCTCTAAGTTTTCATTTATAACAAGTTCCCTTTCCTTGGTAAAAACTGAAGCTTTCCCTATCTGCTCAGACTCTACACACAAGCTCCCTCCGCTATCCCTGATTGGCCCTACCTTCTCCCTAATCATTTTCTTATTCCTCACTTGACCTTGCAACGGTCGAATTCAGCAAAGGCATAAAAACAGTTATGTCCATGACCAGGGGATGAGAAAATAAACAACTTGAGTTTTCCCAGTCTTTGCCCTTGAGAGCATGATAAGAAACAGAATAAGAAGAGTATCTGAATTATGCTCAAGTATCCCTTACATGAGGCATCTGGCAGAACGTATTGGGTCAATTCTGCAGAATTTAAATAAAGCTCCTTTCTTTGCTCTTGCTAACAGTTGAGTCGAGTCAATTTAATTTCCATGACACAAACTATTCCTGTTCATATATCCATCCAGATGCCTTTGAAATGTTGCAATTGTTGCAGTCTCACTCACTTTCTCTGAAAACTCACTCCCTACATGCACCACCCTCTGCATAAAGATGTTGCCCCCTTAGGACCCTTTTAAATTTTTCCCCTCCCACCTTAAACCTATGCCGTCTATTTTGGACTTCCCTTGCCTATTCACCCTATCCATGTTCCTCCTGATTTTATTAACCTCTGTAAGGTCACCCCTCAGCTTCCGACGCTCCAGGGAAAACAGCCCCAGCCTATTCAACCTCTCCCTATAGCTCAAACCCTCCAACCCTGACAACATCCTTGTAAATCTTTTCTAAATCCTTCCAAGTTTAACAATATCTTTCCTATAGGAGGGAGACCAGAATTGCAGGCGATATTCGAAATGTGGCCTGACCAATGTCCTGTACAACCACTAAAGGACTTGCCAACTCTTATACCCAATGCATTGACCAATAAAGGAAAGTATACCAAACGCCCTTCTTCACGATGCTGTCTACCTGTGACTCCACTATGAACCTGCACGCCAAGGTCTCTTTGTTTGGCAACACTCCTTACCACTCAGTGTATATGTCCTGTCCAAATGTACCCTACTAAAAGGCTTCACCCCAGCTATAGTACTGGTGATTTGTGCTCCAGGACTGGCCACACCACTTGCCTTGCTAGTCTTTGCAATTCATTGTCTGAAAAGGCAGGGGATAAAGAATCTTTGGATAGTTTGATGACAGTGGGAGATAGATTCTTGATTGCCGAGAGGAAACAAGACTATCTGGGATATTCAGGGATATAGAGCTCAGGTTAAAATCTGATCAGCTATGATCTTATTGAACAGCAGAGCAAGCTCACGGGACCAAGTGGCCTATCGTTATCCGTTGTTAGTATGTCCCAGTACAGCCACAGTACTGGCATCTTCCTGACAATGTGGAAAATTGTCCAGGCTTTTTGCTTTGTCCACATTAAGCCAGATAAATTCAAAGTGGCTAAATATCATTCTTTCATTAGATAATAAAGCTGTCTAAACCTACAATGTAGCAAGACCATAGATAACATTGAAAGTTAAACAAATACGTGGAAGTTGAAAATGTGTTGCTGAAGTGCCAGCAAATGATCACCTCAAATAGACAGTCTAACCATCTCTCCTTGACATTGAATGACTTAACCATTGCTGATCCATTGCTTTATCCATTCCAATATACTACACCAACACTATAGGGTGTCACATTTTCCTCTATCTATCCTGTTTGTTACCTCCTCAAATAATTCAAATAACTTTGTCAAGCATCTTTTCCCCTTCATATATTGTGTTGTTAAATGTTCTGCTATTAGATCATTTATAATACACTCTAAACTTTTCGCATGACTGCTGTTAAGTGAACTGGTCTATTATCAGCTGTCTTTTGTTTCCTTTCCATTTTGATGAAGGGTGTCAAGGGCAGTTTTCCAATCATCTGAGACTTTTGCATAGAAACACCACAATCTTCAAAGCCCCCTCCAAGACACACACCCTTCTGACTTTAAACTATATTATTTTCTTTCATTGTTGCTAAGGTCAAAATCTTGGAACTCGCTTCCTAACAGCATTCTGGGAGTAGATTTACCAGTGGGACTGCAGCTGTTTAATAAAGCAATTAACCACCACCTTCTGAAGGGCAATTAAGGACAGTCAAAAACTGCTGGCCTCGTTAGCAACTTGCACATCTCATGAATGAATTTTTAAAAAGCACAGAAAATATATAACATTTGGCAAAAACAAATATTTGATAGATAAACAAGATGCCTGTCTTCAGATATCAGCAAGCAACAAAACAATGCTTATCTGTTTCCTTTTCCATGACAAGGTTAGGTAGCAAAACGTTAATGTAGAGAGTGCCTGATAAAATCACCAACCTAGTACAACTGTTCTTGTAAACCTTGGTGCAGATAGAGAGATTAAGGGTGAAACTTCAGTTGTACAGCAAGGTTTCTAAAGAAGGGGAGAAGGGAAAGATAAAGTGGGGCGGGGAGTAGCAGAGGGCTTTAGAAAAAGAGGTCTCACGCCAACTGGAGGCATTCAGAGTTAAAATGGTGCAGAATATTTGAGTAGTAGTAATAGTGGAGCTTAGTGCTGTAATGAGACCATCTCAGATAGGCCATTGTTGTAAGCCATTGATGAGGTTAATGCCACATAAAATAATAATCTGAGAATCATGCATTAACCAGATGACACTAATTTTTTCACTAGCAAGTTGGAGAACGGAAAACTATCAAGTTTAGTTTTACGATTTTGCAATCACTCATGAAATTTCACAGATGCCATATTAGTTGTAGCAAGAAGATAGCTCCCGTAGACTTCGTCACAGCGTGGTAAAATGCGAATGATACCAACCATACACATATGAAAACAGCTAATTGGCTCATTCAAGCTCAAGTCTACACTCCACACTATTTTCCTTCCATTCATCTCATATAAGTTTCCATTTATTTTCTCTCAGCTGTTCTTGTCAACTCTTCCTGGAAACAACCAATCTATTTACCTTTAGCTCTTTCTGTGATCATCAGTTCCAGATTGTGCTCACTCCAGGTGTAAATTAATCTCACCATCTCTCCAGATTGTACCTATTGATAACTACCAGGTCTTCACGGGCTAGAACGCCTGACCTGCCCCAGCATCAGAGGGCACTTATTCAGACAGGAAGATAATGGGTGGGGGAAGCCCCAGTTTTCTGTCTCTGCCTCAATTCAGTCCATGGCAGGAAAGCCCATTGACTTCATTTCCAACCCACACCCTCAACCCCATGCCACTTAGTTCCTATTTGAGGGGGTCTCATCATAGTACTGCTGGTATGAACCCAATGATGGGCAGGGAGGTTACCCACTTGAGGAGCTGAGAAGCAAACTGTGCCATCATCGTGTTCAAAGTCATTTTGCTGCCAGAGAGGGGAACCCGGCATTGGGAAGAGAGAGAAGTGTGAATGTTGCATTCTGGATCTTCCAAAAGCCCGGGATTTGGCAGCTTCAGTATTGGCTTTCTGCAGTGGCAGAGAGTGTGGTGCCTACTTTTCCTTCACATTGGGAACTTGTGAGCCATGAACTGAACAAAGATGGACTTCGTCTTAATTTTTTTTAACATAGCATGTTATTAATATAGGTGCCAGAGTATGGCAGCTTAAACACTTTTCACTGTATTTTTTTGTAAAAATACAAATGACAATAAATTACTGCTCTGTTCTATTCTCTACAGATAGTGACGGTAGAGGGTCCAGCTTTATTTTCATCGATGACTGAACAGAGATCTCTTCTGCTCTAATCACCTGCCATTGGTCTAGGCCAGAGGGATTTTGCAGATCTGTAAACACCTGTAAACACTGCATGACAACAAGGAGAATCTAAAGAAGCAAGTCAGTAAAAGTAGTGACACATGTTAGTCAGGTCATCAACAAAGCAAACCAGGAGCAAGGAATTTGTATTAAAAAGTACAACAAAACTTAAATCTTGACCAGACCACACTGGGAGTACTGTTTGGAGTTGCTGATGTCACATTATAAAAGCAATATCAGGGCACTTGTGACAAGCAGAAAGGATTTGGACACTCACAGTGTGAGTAAAATACGGACTACCAATTTTAAGTTTCCATGATCTGATTTTAAAAGTTGGGAGCTTCCTGCATAACATTTTCACCTAGTAGTTCTTCTCAATGTCAATCTTTTCTGTGTGTTGCATCATTGCCTCCTTTCATCTCCCGCAAACATCACCTTTTTTGCCTATGATCATTTCCTGATTCCCACCTTATCACCTAAATCTCATTTTCTATCCCTGAAGAGAACTCTGGTCAGAGCAGGAAAGTACCAATTCAGTTTGTTCTTGTCCTGGATTCTTCCTGTCTTACCTTCACCTGATGGGAAAGCCATAGTTGCACACCAATGATATCATCAGGGCTGATGAATAAAGGCAGACCCTGAGGGCTTTGGGAAGCTGTTGATGCCTGCCTAAATACAGCAGATCCTGGCAGTACCAAGATATTTCAGTGCCCAAGCACCACTGTTGGATGAACCACTGATTCCCATCTTTTGTCCAATGAGCTCTGCTGTGGTGTTTATGGATATAGTTTGCCTTTGTATTAGTGCCTTATCCTCAACATATGTCCCAATGCATTTCATCATCAACAAACTTGAGATTAATGATGATCATTTTTGATTCAGCCAACAGTCTCAAATGATTTAGAGCTCCATCAGCAATACACTGCTGGAAGTCTCAGCTTCAAAGATGTGCTCATGTCCTTGAATTGAGGCATAATTCCATAAATTTCTTTTTCACAAATGTAAGTGCTAACAAGTGAGGCAAACTGACAATGCAACTTAAGTGGGCACTCTTCTTCAAATGATAGCATTTGGATTCTACTGTTTACGATGGCTCACTGGTTAGCACTGCTGCCTCACAGCGCCAGAGGCCTGTGTTCAATTCCCACCTCAGGCAACTGTCTGTCTGGAGGTTGCACATTCTCCCCGTGTCTACGTGGGTTTCCTCTGGCTGCTCCAGTTTCCTCCCACAGTCCAAAGATGTGCAGGTCAGGTGAATTGGCCATGCTAAATTGCCCATTGTGTTAGGTGCATTAGTCAGAGGGAAATGGGTCTGGGTGCATTGCTCTTCGGAAAGTCAGTTTGGGCTGAAGGGCCTGTTTCCACACTGTAGGTAATCTCATCTATATTTTCATACATTTTTTGTTTTACCCTGAAGTACCACTGATAGATGCTATAGTTAGCTTCTCAGATAGTGAAAGAAATCATCTCCATATCTGGAGAAATATATAATCAATTAGAAGGTAGTTTTTCTTTCACTTGAAAAAGTATATTTTATTTCAGATATAACGGGTTTTAATTTACGTAATTCATTGAGGAGGGACGTTGCAGTCTTGCTATTTTGTATGGCAGGTTGACCTCATAGAGAATCACAGAGATTATACAGCACGGAAATAAACCCTTCGTCCAACTCATCCATGCCGACCAGATATCCCAAGTTAATCTAGTCCCATTTGCCAGCACCCAGCCCATATCTCTCTAAATCCTTCCTATTCATATACGCATCCAGCTGCCTTTTAAATGCTGTAATTGTACCAGCCTCCACCACTTACTCTGGCAGCTCATTACATACACGCACCACCCTCTGTGTGAAAAAGTTGCCCCTTAGGTCCCTTTTAAATCTTTCCCCTCTCACCCTAAGTCTATGCCCTCTAGTTCTGGACTCCCTGACCCCAGGGAAAAGACTTTGCCTGTTTACCCTATCCATGCCCCTCATGATTTTATACATCACTATAAGGTCACCCCTCAGCCTTCGATGCTCCAGGGAAAACAGCCTCAGCCTGTTCAGCCTCTCCCTACAGCTCAAATCCTCCAACCCTGACAACATCCTTGTAATTCTTTTCTGAACCCTTTCAAGTTTCACAACATCTTTCTGATAGGAAGGAGACCAGAATTGCACACAATATTCCAACAGTGGCTGTGCCATTACAGGCAGTCAAATGCAAGATAACTTATTACCATTAGTTCCAGACATTACAAAACCTCCTTCACTTAGTTAATATTTTTGTGATTTTCTTTCAAGAAATGAAATCCAAATTATGTTAAAATGTTTCAAGTTATTGTTTGAACATGCATGTACACGACATGTGGCCCATATAATTTTCTTCAGTGAATACTGCTTCCCTCTTTCTGCTCTGTTCACACATTTTTTGTGCAATTTCCTTGGCTGGTAACACATTTAATTCAGAGAACTGATGGAACTGGTGGCAGTGATAGTGCCTGTCATGCACCACATTGCACGTCTCAACCTGCTGGATGGTGGAATTCTGTGTTGAAACAGTGACAGGGAGATAAAGAGTGGAGCTGGAAAAAGCACAGTAGGTCAAGCAGCATCAGAAGAGGAGGGAAGTCGATGTTTCAGGTCATAACCTTTTATCGGGACAAGAAAGATGACGTGGAGAAAGTGAGTACTGTAGATGCTGAAGATCAGAGTCGAAGAGGGTAGTGTTGGAAAAGCACAGCTGCTCAGGCAGCATCTGAGGAGCAGGAGAATCAGGCATCAGGCATAAGCCCTTCCTAATGATCCACATCTTCAGCAGGAGGCTCAATAACATGGGAACACAAATTTAAAGTAATTAACAAAACTACCAGAGTGGAGAGGAGGTTCTGTAAAAAGAAAAACAGTAAATTTTAAAATTTCTTTTTTTAAATTTTATCTTTGTGCAATTACTGAGCTTTTTATTTCTTTATTTTTCTAATTTATTACTGTGATTTTGCATTTGGAAGGTCTGTAACACTGGACTTTTAATTTCTTTATTCTTCTTTACCTAAGAGTTTGTACTCAAGAATTTGTACCATGGGTATCTTTGCACCTAAGGTTGTGCTGTAAATGGCAACTTGTAAACGTTTCACTGTACCCATGTGAGTATATGTGTCAATAAAGCTAACTCAATTCAATTCTAATCTATTCAACTGCTGTGATTCAGAATGCACTGCCTAAAAGGGCTTTGGAGTCGGAATGATAAGCAGTTAAAAGGGAACAGGATAAATCATTGAATGGAAATAAATTAGAGTGTTGGGGAAAGGATATGACAGTAAATGGCCAGGACTGATACAGGGAAAACTTCCTTCCTTGCTGTATAGTTCTATAATAAAGGAGATGCATTAGGACTTAGTACTCATGTGATTGCTGATAACCAGTTTCAAAATGCATAAATAAAATAAATATGACTCTATATTATATGATTAGATTAGATTCCCTACACTGTGGAAACCAGTCCACACTGACCCTCTGAAAAGTAACCCACCCAGACCCATTTCCCTCTGACTAATTCACCTAACACTATGGACAATATAGCACGGCCAATTCACCTAACCTGCACATCTTTGGACTGTGGGAGGAAACCAGAGCACCCGGAGGAAACCCACGCAGACACGGGGAGGATGTGCTAACTCCACACAGACAGTCACCCAAGCCCGGGATCAAACCTGGGACCCTGGTGCTTTGAGGCAGCAGTGCTAACCAGTGAGCCACCGTGCTGCCCATATCTGGAACAAGACTGAATAAAGTTTTGAGGTGTTTCTTTAACCATATATCTTGGGTGTCAAATGTGAATGGAGAAGTAAAATGTTATTAAAATGTCAGCTGAACACTTACAGCTTGTTCTTCTAATCATTCACATATATTGTGAGAACTTCCATTTATACAGGATCTCAAAAAATCCTAAAACTATTTATTACAATCAAGTTTTCTGAATATCAAGTGGGCAAACAAGACATCACAACAGTATACAGTAAATCAGATCATTTGAAAAAGCAGAAGGGGCTTTATTTTAATGCCTCATCCAAACATAGAGTCATAGAGTCACAGAGATGTACAGCACGGAAACAGACCCTTTGGTCTAACTCATCTATGCTGAGCAAATATCCTAATCTAATCTAGTCCCATTTCCCAGCACTGCACCCATATCCCTCCAAACCTTTCCAATTACGTACCCACCCAGATGCCTTTTAAATGCTGCAATGGTACCAGCCTCCACCACTTCCTCATTCCATACACACACCCTCTGAGTGAAAAAGTTGCCCCTTAGGTCTCTTTTATATCTTTCCCCTGTCACCCTAAACCCATGCCCTCTAGTTCTGGACTTGCCACCCCAGGGAAACACTTTTTAAAATGTGATATTCTGGTGTCACCCTGGATGATATTATCAAACCTATTGCATTAAAATATCATCAACAGTAACTCACCAAAGCTCTTTCACAACATCTTCAAAGTCAGGATCTTTGATGCCTAGAAAACTAAAGTCAGCTAATGCATATGAACAACACCACCTACAAATTTTCCTGGATGCCACTCACATTGGAAATATATCACTGTTCCTTCACTGTCATTGGGTCAAAATCCTGGGATCCCATTCTAACCATCTCTGTGGCTATACTTTTATAGATAGATGAATTAGAATTACTAGAGTTTGAAAACAGGCCCTTTAGCCTAGCAAGTCCACACCAACTCTCTGAAGAGTATCCCAACCAGACCCACTCCCCTATATTTACTCCTGACTAATGCACCTAACCTACACATCCCCGAACACTATGGGCAATTTAGCATGGCCAATTCACCTGACCTGCACATCTTTGGATTGTAAGAGGAAACCCCACACAGAAACTGGGAGAATGTGCAGACTCAACACAGTCAGTCGCCTGAGGCTGGAATCAAACCCGGGTCCTGCTGCTGTGAGGCCACTGTGCCACCACAATAGGAAAGTAAATTGTGAAGAGGTCATAAAGAAGGTATATACAGGGTTAAGTGAGTGGTCACAAAATTTGGCAAGTGGAGTATAATTCAGGAAAATGTGAAATTGTCTGTTTTGACTGGAAGAATAAAAAGTAAATGTCATATGTAAATGAAGAGAGATTGCACTGCTTTGAGATGAAGAGGGATTTGGGTGTATAGTACATGATTTGTAGAAGGTGAGTATGTAGGAACAGTAGGTAGTTAGGAAAGCTAATAGAATGTTATCATTTATTGCAAGAGCAACTGAATACAAAAGTGGTTAGGTTATACGTCAGTTTTAGAGGACACTCAGAGATTACAACTGGAGTACTGTGTACAGTGTTCACATTATTTAGGGAAATATAGATGCAAGGATTGACTGGAAGAAGTTAGGAGAGAGGATTTACTGGATTGAAGGCAGCAACCAAGCAGAAAAAATTGCTCAGGGGACATCAATTTGAAACCCATCATGGCAGTTGGTAAAATCTGGATCCAACAAAAGTCTGGTAATAGAAGCTAGCCAAATGGCAACCACCATCAATCACCATAAAAAAAGTATTTGGGTCACTAATGTAATTTAAACAAAGGCAATCTGCAATGCTTACCCAGTCTGGCCTACATGTGACTCCAAGCTTACAGTAATATGGATGATTAGGCATGGATAATATATGTCAGACTGGTCAGTGACTCCCACATCTAATGAACAAATGGGAAAGAAAGTTGATAATTAGACACAGCCATAGTAGCTTTGGGCTGCAATATTATTTCCAGATGAAATGAAGTTTTGCTTGCTCATATTTGAACCATCTTCTAGATTAGATTCACTACAGTGTGGAAACAAGCCCTTTGGCCCAACAAGCCCACACCAACCCTCTGACGAATGAGCCACACAGACCCAATTCCCTCTGACTAATGCACCTAACACTTTGGGCAAATTCACATGGCAATTCACCTGACCTGCACATCTTTGGACTGTGGGAGGGAACCGGAGCACCTGGAGGAAACTCATGGGGAGAAAATGTAAACTCCACATAGACAGTCACCCAAGGTGGGGATTGAACCCAGATCCCTCAAGCTATGAGATAGTAGGACTAACCACCGAGCCACCATGCCATGTTTTGATTTGCCTGTTAAGAAGAAATATATCCATATATTCATCAAAAATTCTCACATTTTTGAATGAAGTTCACTGTTTACTCATTTTAATGTGTTTTGAAGAGATTTTAATACAGTCTGATGTTTTTCAGAGAGATTTATTTAGTAATATATTAATGGTCCAATAGATAGGGAACTCAGCTCAATTGAGTGTAAACTCTATTTGGAAAACAAACCTTTAGGTAACAGTGTTAGATGTTTATTTTAAAAATGTCTTCAAAAAAAGAGCTGCAATCTTAGTACAGAGATCAACTTGCGAGATTAAATGTACATTTTTAAAACTCATTTTCAAGTACATAAAATTCTATTACTATAAATACAGTTTGGTTTTAGAAGTGCTGCACAGTAAAAAAGCTTGAATCAGTAATGTTTATGTTAAGTGGTGTGATCTTATCTTTTTGCAGAATTTTTCAGCTAAAACTGAGCACGTCTTTTCATTGCATTTAGTCATAGAGTCATAGAGATGTACAGCAGGGAAACAGACCCTTTGGTCCAACCCATCCATGCCGACCAGATATCCCAATCCATTCTAGGCCCACGTGCCAGCACCCGGCCTATATCCCTTCAAACCCTTCCTATTAATATACCTATCCAAATGCCTCTTAAATGTTGCAATTGTACCAGCCTCCACCATGTCCTCTAGCAGCTCATTCCATACACGTACCACCCTCTGTGTAAAAATGTTGCCCCTTAGGTTTCTTTTATATCTTTCCCCTCTCACCCTAAACCTATGCCCTCTAGTTCTGGACTCCCCAATCCCAGGGAAAAGACTTGTCTATTTACCCTATCCATGCCCCTCATAATGTTGTAAACCTCTATAAGGTCACCCCTCAGCGAAAGCATACCAAACGCCTTCTTCACTATCCTACCTACCTGCGACTCCACTTTCAAGGAGCTATGAATCTGCACTCCAAGGTCTCCTTATTCAGCAACACTCCCTAGGACCTTACCATTAAGTGTATAAGTCCTGCTAAGATTTGCTTTCCCAAAATGCAGCACCTCGCATTTATCTGAATTAAACTCCGTCTGACACTTCTCAGCCCATTGGCCCATCTGGTCCAGATCCTGGTGTAATCTGAGGTAATCCACTTTGCTGTCCACTATATCTCCAATTTTGGTGTCATCTGCAAACTTACTAACTGTACCTCTTATGCTCACATCCAAATCATTTATGTAAATGATGAAAAGTAGAGGGCCTAGCACCGATCCTTGTGGCACTCCACTGGTCACAGGCTTCCAGTCTGAAAAATTATCCTCCACCTCCACCCTCTGACTTCTACCTTTGAGCCAGTTCTGTATCCAAATGGCTAGTTCTCCATGTATTCCATGATATCTAACCTTGCTAATCAGTCTCCCATGGGGAAATTTGTCGAAAGCCTTACTGAAGTCCAAATACATCACATCTACTGCTCTGCCCTCATCAATCTTCTTTGTTACTTCTTCAAAAAACTCAATCAAGTTTGTGAGACATGATTTCCCCACGCACAAAGCCATGTTGACTATCTCTAATCAGTCCTTGCCTTTCCAAATACATGTACGTCCTGTCCATCAGGATACCCTCCAACAACTTGCCCACCACTGAGGTCAGGCTCACCGGTCTATATTTCCCTGGATTGACTTTACCGCCCTTCTTAAACAGTGGCACCACGTTTGCCAACCTCCAGTCTTCCCGCACCTCACCTGTGACTATCGTTGATACAAATATCTCAGCAAGAGGCGCAGCAATCACCTCTCTAGCTTCCCACAGAGTTCTCAGTTACACCTGATCAGGTCCTGGGGATTTATCCATTTTTAACCATTTCAAGACATCCAGCACTTCCTCCTCTGTAATCTGGACATTTTGCAAGATGTCACCATCTATTTCCCTTCAGTCTATATCTTCCATATCCTTTTCCACAGTAAATACTAATGCAAAATGTTCATTTAGTATCTCCACCATTTTCTGTGGCTCCACACAAAGGCCGCCTTGCTGATCTTTGAGGTGCCCTATTCTCTCCCTAGTTATCCTTTTGTCCTTAATATATTTGTAAAAACCCTTTGGATTCTCCGTAATTCTACTTGCCAACGCTATCTCATGTCCCCTTTTTGCCCTCCTGATTTCCCTCTTAAGTATACTCCTACTT
>NC_057724.1:14553516-14576398 GCF_004010195.1 Chiloscyllium plagiosum
CCAGAAAATAACACTGTCTTATTCCTCGACAAACACTGCCCCAGGTTAAATTAAGAGCTATGGCTTATATTTTAAGTTTAATCAAGAGACTTATCTCCAAAAACATATAAATCAAGAAAGAATCCACTACTCACTACTGCAGCCTTTCTCTTGGACAGACTTAAAACAACAACTAACTTATTTGATTCTGTGCTGTGAACTTCGCCCAACAGTTCCTCCAAGATTAGTTATGAACTTCACTGTTTGTTAATTTTCCCAGACACACTCCGATGTCCAGCGATACACGAATTCAAACAGCAAAAGCAGTAACTGTGCAGATTTGTTTGTTTTCTCTCTCTCTCTCTCTCTCTCCTGCATTGTCCTTACCATGTGCTTCCTTTGTCTGCTCTTCTCCCTTTTAAACTGCTGTTGTTTTGACTTTTTTTTTTCCAAAGTTCCAAAACAATGCAACAGCATATAAAACAGAAATTACTGCTCCTGGAATTCGAGGAAATCACCTCTAACACCTAAAATACCTCAAAAAAAGGAGCAGCTCTTTCAGCCAGAAATTTTTCCCATCCTCCATCTTGGATTGATTTCTTATTTGATCTGAAGTATTGAGCTGAATACATCCCTTAGAGTGAATCTTCTGCCTGCTCACAGAATCTAATTGAAGTTCAATTTGTGTCTGGTTTGGAACCCTGATCCAGACCAAACGTTGCAAGCCTTTATTGAGGAAGGAAAGATATGCATTTGTTCAGTCGCTAAATCAGCCTCAGAGCATCCGCAGATGCATTATTGCCAACACAATGTCTTGTTCTAAGGTAGGAATCACGGAAGCCAATTTATCCCCAAGACGTTCACAATTAGCAATAAAATAAATCATCAATCACTCTTTATCTGGAGTGGTGGTAGTAGAGACAAACATCGGTTGGATGACATACCTGTTCTTTGAATGTTAGTGCCACTTAGTATTTTTCTCATTCACCTGGGAGGGTAGAAGTGACCCCAGTTTAACATCAGATCCAAAGGAGGCACTTCTGACGGTGCAGCACTCCTTTATTACTGCTTCAAGAGACTTGAAAACGTAACATTGTGACTCAGACCATCAGACTGTAAGACATAGGAGCAGAAATTAGGCTATTCGGCCCATCGAGTCTGCTCCGACATTTGATCATGGCTGATAGGCTTTTCAACTCCATTTGCCCGCTTTCTCCCCATAACCAATGATCTCATTGGCAATCGTGAACTCATCTATCGCTGTTTTAAATATGACCTGGCCTCCACAGCCTTTTGTGGCAATGAATTCCACAGATTCACCACTCTCTGGCTAAAGAGTGTGATGTGAGAATGCTTTCAACTGAACAAAAACAATTAAAGTAAATAACATAAGAGTTTAATTTTGGAGGATGAATTCCAAAGCAATGGTTAAGAGACAAAGGGGCACAATTTTGTGGGTCTTGGTCACTGATTGGAGAATTAGTGAAAGCATTTATCTCAACGTGTCTGAAAGGCCCACTGTACCCTGTTTTACTCAAGTGTATGAAAGGTCAGCAGGGGGCCTTTCCTCATGATCTATATCTCAAATAGTGGACATCCTGTCTCCTGAGTGTTTCTGGCCAATCAGTGACTGTGACTCCCTGATTTGAGGAGTCAGTGTTGGACTGGGGTGGACAAATTTAAAAATCACACAACACCAGGCTCTCATCCAACTGGTTTATTTGGAAGCACTAGATTTCAAAGCCCTGCTCCTTCATCAGTTGGTTGTGAAGCAGGACCATAGGACAGAGAATTTAGAGCAAAAGATTACAGTGTCATGCAACTGAAATGATATATTGAGCAAACTTAGACATATATCATATCATTTCAGTGCTTCAAAAGCTTGTGCCTCCAAATAAGCCTGTTGGATGAGAACCTGGTGTTGTGTGATTTTTAACTGTGGATCCAGACAGACCAATGGCTTGAGGCCTATAGAGTCATCCAATAGAAGCCAGTGATGTATGATGGGATTAAGATTGCAGGGGAGGGCCTTGGCTCTCTATCATTCTCACCCTTTAACTAAACCTAGTTAACCCAGGTCAAAATGAAGGAGTGCCAAGTCTTGAGTGAAAGAGAATGGAGTTTTATTACCTGACAAAATAATTAAAGATGACAAACTGGAAAAGCCAGTTTACAAAGAAGGTGGCCGTGGGGGGATGGTAGGACATAGTAAGATGAAGGGGCAGTTTGCAATTTTTTGCAGTCAGAATTGCAAGAATGTAAAGGCATGAGTCTGAATGTTTACCTACTGTCTGATTTCCTGAAATGCCGATATTGCAGATGACCTGGATTTCTCAGTGAATTGCCATTGTGTTCCAAGTCGCTTTCCATCAAATTGTTCTGCATTTGAGAGAAATTGAGAGATTCAGGCAGAGACTGTCTCCCAGTTAATGTTCACAAATCCATTTCTGATCATCTCTCCTCTGCTGCTCGGAAGAAGCTGTTGCTGAAGGTCTGTTCGTACATTTCAAGCCAGCTACAATATCTTTTCCAGGGTGAACACACCACAAGTAACCTTTCATGTCCAATATGTGAAGTTATCCTTCACGTTGGAGTGGAACAAGGGATGTAAATTTCTGGACCTTTCGCTGATCATGTAGCAACCATTTTGGACTGTTTTTATTAAAAACATTTTCAGTCCACCAAAGTCTCAGGCATTAGAGTCAAATGATGCAGGTTCAATATTGATTGGCTATTTTCACTAATATTTCCACTGGTACTTGATAAACGTGGGTATCCAGTGTTCCATGACTACCTTCCACTTCCTCCAGAAATTGTTCCCTCTACTCTTCATCACCAGAAACTCTATTGGGAGTGCTAGGTCTGATTCTAAAGATATGAGTACCTACTGTCCAGCCTACCTTCACAATGAGACTCATAGAAACACCTACAGACAGACTGCTGCAGGCAATAGAATCACTGGTGCAGAGGAAAGGAAGGGGTTAAGTTGGTTCTTGCATGAAAAAAGGCTGGTGTTGGTGCAGCTACAAAATTACAGCTTGGAAGCAGAATTGCTGTGGTCATGGACAACCTCAACAACTGTACACAACTTTGTGTGTAAAATAAATCAATTGAAAAATAGTTAGAAAAAAGTAAAATAAATATAATAAGAAAAAGAGCCAAAATAAACACCAAGAGCTGATACAAATGACATCACCGTTGTTTGTTTAGTTATTGTATTTTCTACGGGTACGTGGACGCCGCTGCCTGGGCTACATTTATTGCCCGTCCCTAGTTGCACTTAACAAGGTGGTGGTGAGCTGCCTTCTTGAACCGCTGCAGTCCATGTGCTGTAGGTAGACCACAATGCCCATTTGGGAACAAGCTCCAGAATTTTGACCCAGTGACAGTGAAAGAATGGTGACATGTATCCAAGTCAGTATGGTAAGTAGCTTGGAGGGGAACTTGCAGTTGATGGTGTTCCAATGTATCTGTTCCTCTGTCCTTCTGGATGGAATTGGTCATGGGTTTGGGAGATGGTGTCTATGGATCTTTGGTGAATTTCTGCAGTGCATCTTGTACACAATACACACTGCTGTTACTGACTAGGTTGTGGAGGGAGTGGATATAATGCCAATCAAGCAGGCTGCTTTGTTCTGAAGTTGTGAAGTTTCTTGATTGTTGTTGGAGCTGCATTCATCTAGCAATTGGGGAGTATTCCATCCCATTCCTGACTTGTGCCTTGTAAATGGTGGACAAGCTTTGGAAGTCAGGAGGTGAGTTACCCACTGCAGTATTCCCAGATTCAGATCTACTCTTGTAGCTACTGCATTTACATGGCTAGTCCAGATAAGTTTTTAGTTGATGATGGCGATTCAGTGATGGTATTGCATTGAATATCAAGTGTTGAAGATTAAATTGTCCCTTCTTGGAGATAGTCATAGCCTGGCATTTGTATGGTGTGAATGTTACTTGCCACTTGCCAGGCCCAGCCTGGATATTATCCAGGTCTTTTGAACATAGACTGCTTTAATATCTGTGGCATTACAAATGGTGCTGAACATTGTGCAATCATAATGAACATCCCTACTTCTGACTTTATGATGGAGGGAAAGTCATTGATGAAGCAGTTGAAGATGGTTAGGCCTAGAGTTGTAGAGTCATACAAGCACAGAAACAGACCCTTCAGTCCAACACAACCAATTTTTGCAAACTAAACTAGTCCCACTTGTCTGCCTTTACATCTTTTGTAGTCATGAATGTGCCCAAATGTCTTTCAAATGTTGTAACTGTACCTGCATCTACCACTTCCTCTGGCAGTTCATTCCACATACGAACCACTCTTTGTGTGAAAAAGTTGCCCCTCAGGTCCCTTTTAAATCTTTTGCCTCATACTTTTAAAAATGCCCCCTAGTTTTAAACTCCTCCGGTGAAAGTGAGGACTGCAGTTGCTGGAGATTAGTGTCAAGATTAGAGTGGTGCTGGAAAAGCAAGTCAGGCAGCATCTGAGGAGCAGAAGAGTCAACGTTTCAGGCAGGGGGCTGATTTTCCTGCTCCTCGAATGCTGCTTGAACTGCTGTGCTTTTCGAGCATCACTCTAATCTTTGAACTCCTGCACCCTAGGGGCAAGACCTTTGCTATACACCTTATCTATGCCCTTCATAATTTTATAAACCTCTATAAAGATATCCCTCAACATCCTACACTCTGGCGAAAAAAAGTTCCTAACTATCCTTATAATCCGAGCCCTCCAGTGCAAGTAGCATCCCGGTAATTCATTGCTGAAGCCTCTAAAACTTAATAATATTTTTCCTGTAGCAGGGCAACCAGAACTGTACAAAGTATTCCAAAAATGGCCTCACCAGCATCCTGTAAAACCTCAACTTGACAACCAACCCCCATACTCAACAATCTGCGCAAGGAAGGCAAGTGTGTTAAAGGCCTTCTCAACCACCTTTATGTTTTTTAAGATCTCCAGCAGCTCCTCTTCTGTATTGTGTTTTCAAGACATCAATATGTATTTCCTGAGTTCCTTAGCCTCCATGTCTTCCAGCACAATAAGAACTGAAGTGAAATACTTGTTTTGTATCTTTCCCATCTCCAGTAGTTCCACATTCAAACAACCTCATTGATCTTTGAGGGTCCCTATTCTCTCCCTAGTTGCTAGATTAGATTATTAGATTACATTACAGTGTGGAAACAGGCCCTTCGGCCCAACAAGTCCACACCGACCCGCCGAAGCGAAACCCACCCATACCCCTACATTTACCCCTTATCTAACACTACGGGCAATTTAGTTTGGCCAATTCACCTGACCCTGCACATCTTTGTGACTGTGGGAGGAAACCGGAGCACCCGGAGGAAACCCACGCAGACACGGGGAGAACGTGCAAACTCCACACAGTCAGTCGCCTGAGGCGGGAATTGAACCCGGGTCTCTGGCGCTGTGAGGCAGCAGTGCTAACCACTGTGCCACCGTGCCGCCCACTGTGCCACCGTGCCGTGCTCTATTGCATGCATTTGTAGAATCTGTTTGGATTATCCTTAACCTTTTGAGTTTTTGAAAAGATTTGTAGCTTGGGTTGTGGATGAGTTCATAGATTTGTTCGCCGAGCCATGTGTTTTTCTGCAGACATTTCATCACCTCGTTAGGTGACATCGTTGATGCATCATTAATAAAGTGTTGATGGTCTGCCCCACCTGGTATTTATGTGTTTCTGCTTTGTTAGTACTTCCATTTCTGTGCCTGAGTGGTTTGTATATGGAGTCCAGTTCAATGTGTTTATTGACTCAGTTCCAGTTGGCATGCCAGGCTTCAAGGAGTTCTCTTGTGTGTCTCTGTGTTGCCTGTATTAGGATAGTTACATTGTCCCATTTGAATTTATGCCTTTCATTGTCTGAGTGGTTGAAAATAAGAGAGTGTTGGTCATGTCTAGCAGTGGCGAGCCGATGCTTGTGCACTCGTATAGTCAGTTTGCTACCTGGTAGTGTAAGTAACGTTCATCCTGTTGGATGTGGGTGTCGGGTCTTTAACCTTTGTGAGGAGCTGGTGAAAGCTGTTCACTGGTTTGTGGGCCACTAAGATTCCTAAGGGTCTAAGTAGCCAGATAGTCATTTCTGATTTGTCTTTGATGTATGGTATGGTCATTATTGTGTCTGGTCATGTAGTCAATCTTCTTTTGGTTTGCTGCGTAAGTACCAGAGGATAGTGCTGTTGGGGTTTTGTTTAAATCCCTTGAATAGGTGTGCCTGTTCTGCCTTCTGGAGTTCTGGATTTCTGCAGAGAGTTCTTGCTCTTTTAAATAATGTCCTAATGCAGATTTGTTTGTAGGTGCTGGGGTGTTTGCTGCTATAGTTCAGTATCTGGTCAGTATGGGTGTTCTTCCTGTACACAGTACACTGGTCTGGAATTCACCAGTAAGTGTACATTCCACTAATATGTCCAGGAAGGGGAGTCTGCTGTTGTTTTCCTCTTCCTCCCTAAAGGGGTTTCACATTCTGGATAATGTATCTGCTGTGGTCTTATTTTCAGATATTTTACATAGATACACACCCTGAAACATGTGCAGCATTAAAAGAATTAAAAGTTTCCGATTAATAATTTCACCATATTAAACTCTTCCACAACTTTCTCAACAAAATATATTTCTTAGAAATACAGAATTCTGTTATTTCTGTGCACCCAGTCACCTGCTCCAAATAAAAATAACCTCAAACTAGGATTAAACAAACATTTGTAAACATACCTTTACTTACATCAGAAAAATTCATTTCATTTGGTTTCTCTGTAAATTCCTCTGTGAGTACTTAAAATTATGTTGAGCGGAACAGTGTCCAGAGTCAATGCTCCAAAAACAGTCACAGAATTCATCCTGTGGTTTTAAGTCAAATTAATACTCCAGCATTTCAGCTTTGATAAAGTCATTTTCAAGTCATGAACAAGAAATACTATCCCACACACTTGCCTTCAGATCTATTTCGCTACTTGCAACTACAGTTGCTTGTTTTATCACAGTCACTTTACTCATGTCTACTTCTTCAGATTGGAAGAGAGACCTGATTCAAGCAGCTGATCAGAATTTGAATGAAACAGTAGGACTTCCCTGAACATCTATTTTTTGAACCATCAAATTAGACTTAAAGTTTATTTCTACAGGTCCTCTTCCAAGCTATGTTCACTGTGTCTGAAGTAACAGCATTCAGGTCTTCTAATTCTTTTTTTTCATCTGAATCCTTAATTTTTTTTGTGCTCATCAAGCTTAGTGTTGATGCAGTAATCAGTGTGAGGCATTTGGATCTTCAGGTTGTTGTACCATATTCGATTATTCTAATTGAATGTTGATTTCCTGAAATTCAAACTCAATACACTTCCTGCACTCTCCGAGGACCAAATTACTGCAGATGCTGGGATCTGTACTGAAAACAACAAATGCTAGAGATCACGGCAGGTCAGGCAGCATCTCTGGAGAGAAAGCAAGCTAATGTTTTGAGTCTAGATGAGTCTTCATCATGAATGCTCCCTAACTCTGTGATCTCCAACATATTTTTGTTTGGAATGCAGGTCCCACTCCTCTTCAAAAAAAAGCACATGCCAGGATTTTGATTTCGCAACAGTGATAGAAGAGTGACAGATTTCTAAGTCAGGATGGTGTGTGCTTTAGAATGGAACAGGTGGGTACCCATGCATTGCTGCCTGTCCTCACAGGTGGTATAGGTCATGGGCTTGGACAGTGCTGTTCAAAGAATGCGTTGCTACAATACATCTTTTAGATGGTGCACATTGTTGATATGCTGTGCCAGTGTCGGAGAGAATAAATGTTTAAAGTATTCTGTGGGATGTGAATCAAGCATATTACATTGTCCTGGATGGTATCAAGCCTCCTGAGTTTCTTGGACCTACCCTCGCCCAGGCACTCATCCATCAAATATACATTTGCCTTGTAAACAGTTGATGTATTTTGAGGGGTTTGAAGGGGTTTGCTACAGAAATCCAAGCCTTGACCTGCTCCTGCTCTTGTGTATTTGGCTGCTCCAGTTTAGTTTTTGGTGAATGGATGTTAATATTGGGGGATTCGGTGATGGTGTTGCCACACAGTTGTTACTTGTCACTTATCAGCCCAAATCTGAATATTTTCCAGATTTTGTTGCATTTGGGCGTGGACTGCTTCAATATCTGAGCATTGAAAAATTTTGCTGAACATTGTGCAATCGTCAATGAACATTCCCAACTCTGACCTTGTGATGGAAGGAAGGTCAATCATGAGGCAGCGAAAGATGGTTGTGCCAAAGCACAGAGTTGATACAATGTGGAGCTGGCAAAGCACAGCAGGCCAAGCAGTCTCAGAAGAGCAGGAGAGTCGATGTTTCAGGCAGGATCTTTCATGTGGACTCAGCCATTGTATCTACGCACAACCCTGTGGAACTCTTACAGTGACATCCTGGTGAGATGATTGACCATGTACAAAGACAACCTCCCTTGTATCAGGTGTGACTGCCCAATTGCCATTCTCATATTTTTTAGGGCCCCTTGATGCCATGAACAATTAAATGACTTATTTCTGATTTTGAAACCATGTCTTAATTCTACAGCAAGGACAAACAGCCTCCCAATATTTAGTCTGTCAAGCCCTTTAAGAGTCTTTCTTATAGCTATAAATGGCTGAGTCCCAAGTACTGTTCCTTACAGCATTCACTAAAGCATCTCAACAGTCAAATCATTCTGATTAATGTAACAGTCAATTTACCTTTTTCGGACAAAGCGCCATAATCAATCACTGAGGTAAAAAAAGAGTCTAACTTAAAAAGGTTGCATCTAACTATTGAAACTGAAAGAATTTGTTTTGGGACCAAGAAACCCAATGTATCACAATGCCTTTGAGGTGCCATGATCATATTTATGTGCCTAACTCCATAAATATTGAGGCAGTTTGGTGACAACAAAGGAGGGAATGCAATCTGGCTGTTTATAGAATTATCCCATGCTGGCAAAACATTCCTGGAAATGGTAATGGGCCTGAAATCCCAGAATTATATCCTGCTGCTCACCAGTCAACCCAATTCAGTGAAAATCTGAAGTTTTGTCATACTCTGACCACTTATCCACAATGGATCCTTTTCTGAAATACATTATATTTATGAACCACTGAACCACTACATAATATTAGATCGGAAACAACTTGTTTCCTAGTTATGTTCAATACATTGTGTTCAAAACTGCATCAAATGAAGTCTCCTTAATAACAATTTATTTCGCTCAGTCTATAAGATAAAATTTATCACTAATATTGCATGATTCAAGTCTCGTGCTTCTCTAATTTCCAGGTTAATACTCTGCCAAAAGTACAGTAACTGTTAAGGAGCCATCAAACTGATACCATCAGTGTTTTTGCCTTTTGCTATTGTTTAGCTCTGCCCACACTCCTTCCACATCTTGCTTTTCTTAAGCATTACCTTTTTGCTCTGCTTCGCAATTATCAGTATGACTGCACTACAGCCTTCTTTATTTTGCCTATTTATTCTGCCAGTTAATATTTGCAATAGGTCGCTTACTACTGTGTGTCAGCCTACCTCTGATTGAGAGAGTATAGGTTCAAATCTACCTGAGGACTTGAGCTAATTGTTGGTTGGCACTCCAGTGTGGTGTTAGGAGAATTAAATTACAACCACCTCAGCCCTCTGAAGTGGATAGAAAAGATCCCCTGGTATTACTTTACATAGCTTGGTGGCTGTTGGATGCAGAGACATGGTGGACCGAAGGGTTTGATTCTGTGCTGTATGACTCTAAGAGTTTGTGTTGGCCAATCATTCAATCAATATCACAGGAACAGATTTTCTTTATCACATTGCTATTCGTGTGACCTTGCTGTTTAAACTGGCTGGTTTTGTTCCCCATACCACAACAGCCATCACACTTCAAACATGCTTAGTTGGCAAATTGGAATGTCCTATGGTTGTGAAAGGTGCTACATAAATGCAAGGTTTTCTTGTATCTTTTTCCAACCTTGGTCACACCACAGTAGTAAGTTTATCAATCTAATTTATCTCTATTTATGTCATTAATGTACCTACCTTCTGACAATGTTTTGTATCTTCAGACATAGTGCCGTTTATTTATCATTTTATTTGTTTCTCCCTGGAGTGGATTAATTCCAAATGTTGCATTACCATGAAGGGAAAAGATTTTGAGATGCGGTCCACAGCATTGCTGCTTCTAAGAGACAAGCTCCAGGAACAAATCCTTCCTGGTACGTGACGATCAAAAAAAATGTGTGCTTACTGTGGCCAAACAAAGTTAAAAATCACACAACATCAGGTTATAGTCCAACAGGTTTATTTGGAAGCACTAGCTTCCGGAGTGCTGCTCCTTCATCAGGTGGTTGTGGAGTATAAGATCATAAAAGACAGCATTTATAGCAAAAGTTTACAGAGTGATGTAACTGAAATTATATATTGAAAAAGACCTGGATTGATTGTTAAGTCTCTCATCTTTTAGAATGACCATGTTGGTTTCAGTTCTTTTATATGTAAATCGCAGAACTTTTTTAAAAATTACACTCTCAAGTGAACTTTAACAATTGGTATCATGTCGGCCCAGATAATGCATTGAAGATGTAAGCTGCCCTGTGTGAGATTGTCTGTGCCACAATGGTCAGACTGATTCTAATCTAAAAAATGGATTTACAGATCCTTACATGGATTCATGTGGTTTTTGAGCAAAATAAAATGTAATTCTGCAAGTACAAATTCACCCCCACAAACTTAGATGTATATGTGTGCATGTGGGTGTGTGTGTGGGGGCGGGGCCGCAGGGGTTATGAGTGTCTGTGAGAGAGTGTGTGTATGTTTGTGAGTGTGAGTGTAAAGGGGTATACGTCTGTGATAGGGTGCATGTGTGAGTGTGAGAGTGTATGAGAGAGAGTCTGTGTGTGTGTGTGTGGTCACCTATAGTATGACAAAAACCCAAGGTCCAGGTTGAGGCCATCCCCATGGAATCTGAACTTGACTATCAGCCTCTGCTCGGCCACTTTGTATTGTTGCCTGTCCCGAAGTCTGTCTTGGAGGACAGTCACCCAAAGATCCGAGGTCAAATGTCCCAGACCACTGAAGTGTTCTCCGGCTGGGAGGGAACACTCCTGCCTGTTGATTGTTGGTGCGGTGTCCATTCATCCATTTCCGTAGTCTCTGCTCTGTCTCGCCAATGTACCATGCCTCAGGGCATCCTTGCCTGCAGTGTATGAGATAGACAACATTAGCTGAATCGCATGAGTACCTGCCACGTACATGGTGGGAGGTGTCCCACACATAATGGTGCTATCCATGTCAACACTCTGACACATCTTGCAGCGTCTACCATGACAAGGTTGTATGCTGTTGTCCTGAAAGCTGGGCAATTTGCTACGAACAATGATCTATTTGAGGTTTGGTGGTTGTTTAAAGGCAAGAAGTGCAGGTGTGGGAAGGTCTTGGTGAGGTGCTCATCCTCATTTATAATGTGTTGCAGGCTGTGAAGAACATGGCATAGTTTTTCAGCTCCTAGGAAGTACTGGACACCGAAAGGTTATCCTGTTGGTTGCAACTTGGGTCTGTCACCTGATGAGGTCAATACGGTTGTACTTCCTGTGGCAATAAATTCCACAGGCTCACCACTCTGGGTGAAGAAATGTCTCCTCATCTCCCTCCTGAATGGTCCACCCCAAATCCTCAGACTGTGACCCCTAGGTCTGGATGCACCCACATTAGGAATATCCTCCTTGCGTCTACCCTGTATAGTCCTGTTTGAATTTTATAAGTCTCTGTGAGATTGCCCCCTCACTTGTCTGAACTCCAGTGAAAACAATCCTAACCTCAACAATCTCTCCTCATACGTCAGTCCCACCATCTCCAGAATCAGCCTCGCAAACCTTCACTGCACTCCCTCGAGAGCAAGAGCATCCTTCCTCTGAAAAGAAGACCAACACTGTACCCAATACATTGCATTCTTTCAAATGGGAAAATAGGCTGCATTCCATTTGCAAAACACTGACCAGTCAGAGTCTACAGATTTGCTCTGAGAACTAAGGCTGACAGTTAACTGTTTCTGCGGCATCTCCATGACAACACTGGTGTAGACAATCAGCAGCCTCTTCTCATGTTGTGTAAACTGATGCCTCCTTTTCAAGTCTGTTTTGTTGCAAATTATTTCTGATGAGTGAAAAATGAAAAGCTTCATGTCTCCTTTCAGCAATGTTTCAGTTTAATACTAGCAAGCAATTACTTATTGTTGGTAACACACTGAATTTTCTACATGGGCCTGATGAGAGGCCTAATATTGTCCATTCCAAGTGCTGCTTAAAGCGGAGGTACACTGTCATTGCTTTTTCAAATTGTTATCGTGCCTTCTACATTTTGAGCAATGCCTGAACATGCAAGAAAGCAAGCAATGAGGTTTTCAGTTAATGCACTGGAAGCTGTGATAGAAGAAGAGAAATGAGAGATGGCCAACCTGGTCTGGTTTTTTTAAGCAAAGGTGCATCTTCCTAACGCAAATTAATATTTTCCATGAAGTAATGAAGAGGATTGCTGAGGATTGGGAATTCTATGTAGTTGACTACTTGGAGTTTAGTAAGGCATTTGACAAGGTCTCAAATGGCAGACCATTAAATAAAAAGTAAAGCCAAAATCATGAATAGGTCTTTTTCCTGGAATGGGGGAATCCAGAACTAGAGGGCATAGGTTTAGGGTGGGAGGGGAAAGATTTAAAAGGGACATACGGGGCAACTTTTTAACGCAGAGGGTGGTGCATGTATGGAATGAGCTGCCAGAGGAAGTGGTAGAGGCTGGTACAATTACAACATTTAAAAGGCATCTCGATGGGTACATGAATAGGAAGGGTTTACAGGGATATGGGCCAAGTGCTGGAAAGTGGGACTATATTAGTTTTTCCTGATTCCTGATGAAGGGCTTTTGCCCGGAACATCAATTCTCCTGTTCCTCGGATGCTGCCTGACCTGCTGTGCTTTTCCAGCACCACATTCTCAACTCTAACCTCTAGTGTCCACAGTCCTCACTTTCGCCTAGATTAGTTTAGGATATCTGGTGAGATACACACACGCACATACACTCTCTCACAGTCATTCACAATCCTCCCCCCCACCCCCACCCCACACACACACACACACACACACACACATTCACACACATACACAAGTTTGTGGGGTGAATTTGTACTTGCACAGTTACATTGTACTTTGCTCAAAAATTGCATGAATCCATGTAAGATTCTGTTAATTCATTTTTCTTGTATTAGTATCAGTCTAAACATGGCACAGACAGCAGCACAGAGAGGTGTTAATACCCAATACGTTGTCTGGGCTCTCACCAATGGTTAAATTCACTTGAGAATGTAACTTTTTAAAAAACTTTTAAAAATAAGTTTTGCAATTTACATATGAAAGAAGTGAAACTAACATGGTCTTCTAACAGATGAGAAACTTAACAAATAATCAAATTTCTTTTCAATGTATAATTTCAGTTGCATCACACTGTAAACCTTTGCTATAAATTCTGTGTCTTACAATCTTATACTCCACAAACACCTGATGAAGGAGCAGCGCTCCGAAAGCTAGTGCTTCCAATTAAACCTGTTGGACTATAACCTGGTGTTGTGTGATTTTCAAACTCATTAACAAGGGCATCTTTGTTCTTTTGAATATCAACACTTCCCAGTCTCTCAGCTTTTAAGAAATACTCTGCACCTCCAACCTGACCACCAGATGAACTATAGTGGTTGGAATAAAGTCAGCCAAGTGGACCTCATAGAATATGATTTCCCTGATTGTGGCTGTTAATCTGATCCAATCAGGGAAATTGGATCAGATTAACAGGCATGTCAGGGGTTCTGTTCACCCTCAGAGTTGGCTTAGAGGGAGCTGGATCAGTGTCCAGGACTCTCCACATATAAATAAAGGGGGACTTGGTGATGGGATACAGACGTCTTTGGAGTTATTCTGCTGGCTATGAATTCCTGAAGAAATTCACTCATACCAATCGTCTTTGAGTTGATGTCAGCATTTCTGGGAAGCTTGACTCTTTCGATCCTGCCATTGAAGACTGGGCCCCATATGTGAAATGAATATGTTACTTTTTTCGTGCAAATGATATTGCAGCAGATGAAAAGCAACAAGTAATTCTCCTGATTGCTTGTGAACCTGTAACTTTGTCTGAGTCACCAGATGCTAAAACCTTTCAAGAGTTGACGGATTTAGTTAAGGAATATTATGACTCCAAGCCTCCTCTAATTCTGAGACACTATCAGTTTTATTTGGCACTTCCAGAACCAGAGGAATCTGTATTAAGATTTTTGATGAGGTTAAGATGAGTAACAGAGGCATGTGACTTGGTTTAAGTCTTAGTGAGATGCTAAGAGACTGGTGGTGTGTGGGATTAATAATGTAACTATGCAAACGGGCCTATACTAGCTGAAGCCCAACTGGACTTCAGGCGCTACTACTGGGCTTTGTCATTGAAAAATGCAACAAGTGGAACAAGCAGAGTTTTCTGATGAAAGTGGACATCCTCACCAATCAATTGAGCTTGGGGAACACAACTTGAGATGAAGGCAATTGCGTAGTCTCACTCAGGGCATATCCTGAAGACAGGGTCTCTAGGTCAGCCCACAACAAAATCCCAAAACAAAGCCAAGCCTCAGCCAAACAATTAAAAGTTTCTTTAGGATCTGGCCAGCAAGCCATTGTTGCTGCTGGCATGTGGACTCAAGACAGCAAAAGTCCCACTGGACTTAAATGGAGCAAGAGAACTCATAGACTGGTATGTAGGAAAGTGCACACACACTGGACTGTCCACTTACATATGGTTTGGAATACTTAAATTGCTTAGCAACATCCAAATCAAAACCAATCAAAGTAAACATCTAGTTAAATGGTCACAGATAAAGGGCCATTGCTTACCAACAGGCAATTTGAGTATTTCTTAAAGTCAAATGGTATTTGTTCTATAAGGACAGCTCCATGTCCACCATCATCCAATTAACCTGCAGAAAAAAGCAGTCCAAACTTTGACGGGATGCTTAAAGAAACAGCCTCCAACTTCACTAGATACAAATTTGATTATAAGCCCACCCCTCATGCAACTACAGGGATAGCTCTAGCAGAGTTGTTAATGGGGAGAAGTCTCCACATCAGGTTAAATCTGATCATCTGGGATCTGGGGGGGTTAGGGTGAAGTGACATCAAACAAGACAATGCCAGACACAACGCTCCACTAAGTGTGTGTGAAAGAGAGAGAGAGATAGCTTACTTCAGGTGACACCGTTTGGTGTGGGAACCACGAAAATGGCTGTGCGAGGTCAGGTGCAGTGATGTATAAAGTTCGGTTTCGTGCGACAATCCTGAACAAGCACTGGGACTGAATGAAAGTTGGAAACTCGCAAATGGTGCAGGAGCAAACTTTATCTGGCTCCTCAACAGCCTTTCCAACTGTTCCGGATCCCGTGATTTCTCCCTCACTGTCAAACATTGAAGATGTATCAGAATCTGAAATTGTCAAGGCAGATGCTGATGCCTCGACACTTTTGCCGCCTGAAGGAGAGAATGAATTTCTTCCAAGGTGCTCCTGGTGCAAAAGGTGATCTCCTGTGCATTACATGTTGTCCGTATCCAACACAGAGTTGGAAGCACCTGACCCAGTGCTAAAACGCTCCTGGAGGTGCTACGAGAAAAGAACTGGTCTATGCCCTCAAACCCTCAAACCTCATAGAATACGAGTTCCCTAATTGGGGCGGTTAACCTGATCCATGCAAGGAGCCCTGGCCGACAGATTTAACAGGAGTGTGAAGGATTCTGTTCACGCTGAGAGCTGGCTCTGAGGGAGCTGGATCAGTGTCAAGGACTCTCCACACATAAGGGGTGATTTGGTGATGGGATACTGGCCTCTGTGGAGTTATTTCATGAACAATCTCACAATTATCCATATTATATTGCATCTGCCATGTTCTCACCCGCTGTTTGCAATCTGTCGAAAGCCCCTTGAAGCTTCTGTTTATAATCCTCACAACACGTTTTTCCTACCTAGATTTGTATCAACTACGATGTAGGAAATATTACATTTGGTCACCAATTTCAAATATTGGTGCAGATTTTAACTGCTGGGGCCCAAGCACTGATTCTTGCAGTATCTCCTAGCCATAGCCTGCTAACCTGAGAATGACCTGTATATTCTGCTCTCTGTTTATATTCCATTCTCCACTCCTCAATTCTTCCTATTATATTGCCCCCTATTTCATGTGCTCTAACTTTACCAAAAGCCTTCTGAAAATCCTGATATACCACGTCCACTTATTTACAGAGCTAATAGCGTCCTCAAAAAAAACTCTTGCCAGGTTGTGTCAAACAAAATTTCCTTTCCATAAATCCATGTAGACTCTGCCCAATCAAATAATTATTTTGAGTTTCCAATTATCACACCCATTTCTAGCATCTTGCCTGCTTTGACAACAGACAAATCACGTTATAGTTCATCACTTCCTCCTTCTGTCCTTTCTGAAATAGTGTGGTTACATTTGTAATGTTCTGAACTGCAAGGAGAAAATGAGGTCTGCAGGTGCTGGAGATCAGAGATGGAAATGTGTTGCTGGAAAAGCGCAGCAGGTCAGGCAGCATCTAGGGAACAGGAGAATCGACGTTTCGGGCATTAGCCCTTCTTCAGGAAGGGCTAATAGCGTCCTCAAAAAAAACTCTTGCCAGGTTGTGTCAAACAAAATTTCCTTTCCATAAATCCATGTAGACTCTGCCTGAAAGCCCTTCTTTCCTGAAGAAGGGCTAATGCCCGAAACGTCGATTCTCCTGTTCCCTAGATGCTGCCTGACCTGCTGCGCTTTTCCAGCAACACATTTCCATCTCTGAACTGCAAGCACCATTCCAGAATCTATAACGTTCTGAAAGACGATTACCAATGTATTCACAATCATTTTACCATGTCTCTGAATACTCTGGGATTTAGATCATAGGGTCCTAGGGATTTACGAACTTTCTATTGCTAATTAGCTAGTGAGTGATTTAATAAAGATAACCTGTAACACAATATCTCTCAGATTTCCAGAAGGGCATTTAAGCGGGCATTGGATAGGCATATGGAGGATAGTGGGCTAGTGTAGGTTAGGTGGGCTTGGATCGGCGCAACATCGAGGGCCAAAGGGCCTGTACTGCGCTGTATTCTTCTATGTTCTAATGTATATCTTTCACTCCATTTCTGAGTAGTAAAAGATCGCATTAAAGGATTGTACGCAGCCAATGTCAACTCATCAGAATAATGCAAGTGCAAAAGTTATTTGATTTTTCACTTTAGGTCAAATCAACAAAATGGGTGGAAATTTCATCCAGAACTGCACTAATTTTGAAGCCTGTATTGATTTTTTGTTCTCCATTTATACTCGTTTTCATCACAATAAGTGCAAAATCTACCTCAATTAAGCTTTATGAAATATGGTTTATAAAAATGACATTTTAGAAAACATTCTTGAACACTTGTTAAAAATGGTACTTGGTGTAGTTTGATAAATGCAATTGAAAATGGGTTCATAGTGAAAAAAGTCAGTGTCAATCCACCACCTGTGAGCAACCCTAAAAAAACTGAAATGACTATTTTATAAAATAGACTATTGCTAGTTAAATTGCATAAGAGTATCTTAGCATATGAAAAACATTTGCAATTATAAACAGTAGCCATTAATGCTGTTGCACGCAAAAAAAACCAGCTTGAGTTTTGAAACCATTTTATCAGCCTGATTGTAAATTATTTCAAATTTCCAATGGCAGCTAATTCAAGTTCAAAGACCTAACCAGTTTTCTGGATGGTGTTTGACTTTAGCATAATTTCCTGTAAGATAGCACAAAATATTGTCGAACCTGGGGTTATGCTGAAAGTAGCAAGGATTTAAATTTCTGAGATCTTTTCTCCTGAGCCTAATTTTGGCTGAATTACACTGGAAAAAAAGTTAATTGGCACAAGTATCCTTGACATAGTTGAATATTCTCTCTTTCAAAGAAGATGACATTTCATCCCTTAGAATAATATTTCCCACAGCAGTTTTGATGGAATGTGTTCCTTTTTTGGTTATCAAAATAAGATGTTTATAATTTACAGAAAACATTGGGAGGATCTTGCCAGACCCTACCACCTTCTCACATTGAAAAGTCATGGAGCCAGTGATGTTAATCACCAGTGATTCTGCATACAAATTGAATTCTAAGTAACTGCGCTCAAAAATTATGCATGAGAAAAGTTACAGATTGATCTTGCTGACTTCAAACAAATGCTAACACCCATCTGTTGAAGTCATGAGAGAATTCAATGGATTTGCAATGAAAACTATTCTCCCTCACTGAAGTCTAAATTGAAAGACAGAGGACAGACAATCTATTGGAACTGGGTATGATTGTTGGATCTGGAGGTTAACTAAGATAATTGGTATTTGGTACTAAGAATCAAATACCATTTATCTTAATTAACGTCCAGATCCAACAATCATACCCAGTTCCAATAGATTGTCTGTCCTCTGTCTTTCAATTTAGACTTCAGTGAGGGAGGATAGTTTTCATTGTAAATCCATTTAATTCTCTCATGACTTCAACAGATGGGTGTTAGCATTTGTTTGAAGTCAGCAAGATCAATCTGTAAACTTTTCTCATGCACAATTTTTTAAATTGTGTGCTTTAGCTCACAGTCAATGATTGGCGAATAATTTAATGAATTAACTATCTTCAGTGTTCTTTTTGAATAGAATCACACTTGGAATATTTGACAAATGGAATCCCATAAACACTGTCTCATTAAGAGCCAATGTTTCATTAGCTCACACCCCTTTTTATCATCCACCCTTCCCAGGCACCCATGGCGAAATACGAGCACTCAAATATCCATCAAAGATTAACATGCAAAGCATTATCATGGTCTCTGGATCATGTGATGGTTGGAAATAAGTTGCCCCCAATTTATTTTTTCAATGTTTGATTTTCCTTTAAGACAGTAATGCTTTTAGAATGTTTCATCATCATAATGAACTCCAACATACTTGCTGTGTAGGGCTTCAGGACTGAGGAATAACCTTGTAATGATGACATATAGATGTTCTTCACTGTCCAAAGGAAAAGAAGCAAAAACCAAAATTAGCAATATTTGGAAATGTATGTACTCTTAGTACTGGGCTTCTATTTTGAAGTATACAACACATGTCTGGCCAGTATATCTTATTTGCAAATTTTATTGGTTCATCTTCTGGTTGGATATAAATGGCAGTGTGGGTGGAATTGAAGAGAAGTGAGAAACTGAATAAGTTAGAAACACTAGCAGAGAAGCATGTGGTATATACTGAATAACATTAGGTGGTAGGGTTCTTGGAGTAATCTTTAAATAATGTAACAGTCAGAGCCTGGTGTCTCTCTGAATGTCACGTATTGCTGTATTTAATCTTAACATGTTGTGAAGTCTGTCATAAAGAAGTCCTAAATTCAAGACAGCTCTTAATTTTGTGTCGTCTCAAACAGCAGGGCTTGAACCAAAGCTCTTGGGCATTAAGCAACTCAACAAAAGAACAGCAAAAATAGCATCCAGTCTAGACTGAGTGCATAAGTATTTGAAGTAATCAATTAAGCATGAAGATACCTAAACATTTTCCTTAATTCTACCAATAAAACATTACAGGATCCACTTTTAGTTAAACACAATCTATTTTCAGCAAAACAGATCACATCAATAAAAACACACCCTGGTAAAATCACTGGCAAGTTTAGTTTCCATAGCTCCCATATTGTATCTCTTGCACTTTTGAGCAATTTCAGAAATGTTTCTGTCCGAAACGTATCCCCATTTTAGAGTGCAACTTTTAAAGAAGAACACAGCCAACAGCATCAAAAGTACCATATGACCCTTTTTTGAACTTTTTGAATCCTTTCTTTGCATGTTTTCCACTGTTCAGTTACACCGTACATTTCAATCAATTGATCAAATTAAAAGTTGTTCTCTTTTCATACTAATGTAATTGACTTGGTCGATTAACTTTAGGATTGCCATTTGTATTTAGAGTCGTAGAGATGTACAGCACAGAAGCAGGCCCTTCCATCCAACTCGCCCATGCCAATCAGCTAAGCTAAATTAATCAAGTACCATCTTCCAGCATTTGGCCAATATCCCTCTAAACCCTTCTTATTCATATACACATCCAGATGTCTTTTAAATATTGTAATCGTTCCAGCCTCCACCACTTCCTCTGTCAACTCATTTCATACACGCACCACCCTTTGTGTGAAAAAGTTGCCCCTTAGGTACCTTTAAAATCTATCCTCTCTCATTTTCAACCTATGCCCTCTAGTTTTAGACTCCCCCACCCAGAGAGAAGGACCTAGTCTACTTATCCTATCCATGCCCCTCATGATTTTATAAACCTCTATAAGGTCACCCCTCAGCCTCCAACGTTTCAGGAAAATAGCCCCAGCACATCACTATAGCTCAACCCTCCCAACCTTGACAACATCCTTGTAAATATTTTGTTAACCCATTGAAGTTTCACAACATTTTTCCTATACTGCTGTAACATGACCTCTCAGAGTATCACTTTCAAACTTAGCATGAAATTCAATGGTATTATCTTTACTTCCCAGAATAACTTTTACTGCAACATGGCACATTAAGCCTGCTATATTCAGGGCACTAACCAATAAAGACAAGCATACCAAATGCCTTCTTCACTACCCTGTCAACCTGCAACTCCACTTTCAAGGAACTATGAATCTGCACTCCAAGGTCTCTTTATTCAGCAATACTCCCCAGGACCTTACCATAAAGTGTATAAGTCCTGCCCTGAGTTGGCTTTCCAAAATGCAGCACCTCACATTGATCTAAATTAAACTCCACCTGTCACTCCTTGGATCATGGGCCCATTTGATCAAGATTCCATAGTATGCTGAGATAGCCTTCTTCATTATCCACTACACCACCGATTTTGGTGTAATCTACAAACTTACTGACCATACCTCCTATATTCACATCAAAATCATTTTTTAAAATTACAAACAACAGTGGACCCAACACTGGTGCTACAGCACACTGCTGATCACAGGCCTCCAGTCCAAAAACCAACCCACCATTACCACCCTCTGTCTCCTAACTTCCAGCCAATTTTGCATCCATCAGTCTACCATGAAGAATCTTGTCAAAGGTCTTGCTGTCATTCATATAGACAATGTCCACCACTCTGCTTTCACTAATTTTCTTTGTCACTTCTTCAAAAAGCTCAAACAAGTTAATGAGGCACAACTTCCCATGCACAAATCCATGTTGATTATCCATAATCAGTCCTTGCCTTTCCAAACATGTGTAAATCTTGTCCCTCAGAATTACCTCCAACAACTTACCCACACTGATATTAGTCTCACCGGTCTATAGTTTCTTGGCTTTTTCTTACCACCTTTCTGAACTAATGGTACCAGTCTTCTGGCACCTCACCTGTGACCATCGATGATACAAATATCTCAGCAAGGAGTCCAGCAATCACTTCCCTAGCTTCTCACAGAGTTCTAGGCTACACCTGATCAGGGTCCGGAGATTTATCCACCTTTACGCATTTTAAGATGTCTAGCACCTCCTTTCTATAATATGGACACTTTTCAAGATACCACTGTTTATTTCTCCAAGTTCTCCAACTTCTGTATCTTTCTGGACAGAAAAAACTAATGTGAAGTATTCATTTAGTATCTCACATATTTGTCATAGTTCCACACAGAAATGGTCTTGTTGATCGTTAAGGGGTCCTATTCTTTCCCTGTTATCCTTAATAAATTTGTAGAACTTCTTTGGATTCTCCTCAACCTTATTTGTCAAAGCTATCTCATGTCCACTTTTTTGCCCTCGTGATTTCCCTCTTGAGTACAGAGGAACCTTAAATATCCAAACGACATGGGCAGAGAGTATTTTGTTCAGATAATTGAATGTTTGGATAATCGAATGCCGGATAATCAAGGTTCCTGCCCTTGTACTCCTGTAGAGATTTACTAGATTCACTTTACCTGATATATGCCTCCTTCTTTTTCTTAACCAGAGCCTCAATTTCTTTAGTCATCCAGAATTCCCTACACCTACCAGGCTTGCCCTTCACATTAACAGGAATATACAGTCTTTGGACTCTAGTCATCTCATTTTTAAAAGCCTCCCACCTTCCAGCTATTCCTTTACCTGTGAATAGCCTCTCCCAGTTAACTTTTGAAAGTTGTTGCCTAATATCATCAAAATTGGCCTTGCTCCAATTTAGAACTTCAATTCTTGGAACAGGTCTACCCTTTTTCAGAGTATCACTTCCAAACTTAGCATGAAATTCAATGCTATTATCATTACTTCCCAGAATAACTTTGATTGCAACATGACACATTAAGCCTGCTTCAAAACCATTCCATAATGCATTACTCAAAGAAACTATTACAAAACAATCTATAAATCAGCTTCCATAGCATCTTGCCACTTTGAAAACTATATGAAGATTAAAAGCCCCCACAATCATTACATTGTTTCTGTCACAAACTACAAGAATTTCTCTGTCCAAAGTTATGATTACATTCAGGTGCCTATAAACAACCCATGCTAGTCTTTTGTTACTTGTATTATTCATAATTTTTACCCATTCTCATTGCACTGCATAATCTTCTGAGGCCAGATCTTTTCTCAATCATTCATAGAACATAGAACATAGAAGAATACAGCGCAGTACAGGCCCTTTGGCCCTCGATGTTGCGCCGATCCAAGCCCACCTAACCTATACTAACCCACTATCCTCCATATACCTATCCAATGCCCGCTTAAATGCCCATAAAGAGGGAGAGTCCACCACTGCTACTGGCAGGGCATTCCATGAACTTACGACTCGCTGAGTGAAGAACCTAAC
>NC_057724.1:14577010-14585985 GCF_004010195.1 Chiloscyllium plagiosum
GAACACCGCTCGTGACGGCACTCCAAGACGAACCTTTGCCATCAACTACTACCCTCTGTCTTCTTCCATCCAGCCAATTCCTAATCCAAACCTCCAACTCACCCTCAATGCCATATCTCCGTATTTTCTGCAGTAGCCTACCATGGGGAACCTTATCAAACGCCTTACTAAAATCCATATATACCACATCTACCGCTTTCCCCTCATCAACCTCCTTCGTCACCTTTTCAAAGAATTCAATAAGGTTTGTGAGGCACGACTTGCCCTTCACAAAACCATGCTGACTATCCTTGATCACATTATTCCTATCTAGATGTGCATAAATCCTATCCCTTACAATTCTCTCTAAGACTTTGCCCACAACGGAAGTGAGACTCACCGGCCTATAGTTACTAGGGTTATCCCTACTCCCCTTTTTGAACAAGGGAACCACATTTGCTATCCTCCAGTCTTCTGGCACTACTCCTGTAGACAAAGAGGACATAAAAATCAAGGCCAATGGCTCTGCAATCTCTTCCCTTGCTTCCCAGAGAATCCTAGGATAAATGCCATCAGGCCCAGGGGACTTATCTATTTTCACCTTTTCCAGGATTTCCAACACCTCTTCTCTACATACCTCAAAGCAACCCATTCTACTTATTTGTGTCTCAGTATTCACATCGACGACAATGCCCTGTTCCTGAGTAAATACTGAAGAAAAGTATTCATTCAGTGTCTCCCCAATCTCTTCCGCCTCCACACGCAACTTCCCACTACTATCCTTGACTGGACCTATTCCTGCCCTTGTAGCAGATAACATTCCTTTTATGTTATCTGCTACAATCAAAGCCCCTCTAATCCTATGCCATTCTGCCAAGATCTTGAAAATACTACGTACTCTAGAATATTTATTCCCAGTTTTGATAACTTTTGCAACATTGCTTCTGTAATGGTAATTTGAGATATAAATCATTTAATTCTATTTTTGCCACAGGTCCATCCATCTTAATATTGCATTTTAACTTTTGGAGTACTGCGTACCGTTTTGGTCCCTTACTTAAGGAAGGATGTAACTGCATGCGAGGCAGTTCAGAGAAGGTTCACTTGATTAACTCCAGAAATGAAAGGCTTGAACAGTTCAAGCGTATAGTCGTTAGTATTTAGAAGGGTGGGAGAAGATTTACTTGAAGTTTATAAGATGCTAAAGGGGATTGACAAAATACACATAGAGTCATAGAGATGTACAGCACGGAAACAGACCCTTCGGTCCAAATTGTCCATACCAACCAGATATCCCAACCCAAACTAGTCCCACCTGCCAGCCCATATCCCTCCAAACCCTTCCTATTCATATACCCATCCAAATGCCTTTTAAATGTTGCAATTGCACTAGCCTCCACCACTTCCTCTGGCAGCTCATTCCATACACGAATTACCCTCTGCCTGAAAAAGTTGCCCCTGAGGTCTCTTTTATATCTTTCCCCCTCACCTTAAACTTAGGCCCTCTAGTTTTGGACTCCCCCACCCCAGGGAAAAGACTTTGTGTATTTATCCTATCTATACCTTTCATGATTTTATAAACCTCTATAACAGACCTGGGCATTTTACTGCCCGCGGGCCATATCCGGCCCTTTGGTCGTTCCTGTCCGACCCGCATGAGGTCAATCTTAAATTAGAACATAAATGAAAAAGTACTTATGCCATGCATGCAATACAACTGTGTTGCTTTTGTTTGGAAAGGTTGCTTTTTTTTTATTTACGTATGGACGCACATGCGCGTGTATGTGCTTGCTTGCGTGCGTGTGTGAACAGCTAAAAGTGATGCTTGCTGGCTAGCCCTCAAAATGTCAGCTCACACTAAGACAAGTTATGTCATATCCCACAAAATCGCCAGAAATAGTAAACCAGTTTCTGATGGAGGGTTTATTAAAGAGTGCTTGTTGGACTCTGCAGAACTAATATGCCCAGAGAAAAAAGAGGCATTTGAGAATGTGCCCCTCTCCCGACACTCTGTAACGAGAAGGATTGGGGACATCGCAAGAAATCTGGAGCTTCAACTGCAGCACAGAGCGGTCAACTTTGACTTTTTTTCCTTGGCTTTGGATGAGAGCTGTGACGTATGTAACACAGCCCAGCTACTCATCTTCGTACTTGGGATAACTACGGACTTTAAAATCACGGAGGAGCTGGTAGCCATGCAGCCAATGAAAGGAACAACAACTGGTAATGATTTGTTCACAGAGGTAAACGCATGTTTGGACACGTTGGGACTAAAATGGGACAAGCTGGTGGGTGTGACAACGGATGGTTGTCCAAATCTAACGGGAAGAAATGTTGGACTCTTAAAGAGAATGCAGGATAAAGTGACAGAAATCGACCCTGAGCAGAAATTGGTATTTTTGCATTATATTATACATCAGGAAGTGTTGTGTAAGTCAGTGTAAAAATTAACCATGTGGTTGATCTTGTAACTAAAATAGTTAACTTCATCAGGGCAAGAGCTTTGAATCACAGGCAGTTTGTTGCACTTTTGGAGAAAAATGAGACTGAACATCGTGACATAGGCTAACACACAGCTGTCAGGTGGCTCAGCCTGGGCAAAATGCTGAAAAGTGTACGGGACCTGAGAGAAGAGATTCAAGATTTCTGTGTGAAGAAAGGGAACGGCATTCCACAGCTTTCAGATGCAGACTGGATTGCAGACCTTGGTTTTGCTGTTGATGTGACTGCACTTATGAATGAACTAAATGTGAAACTGCAGTGCAAGGGTCTTTTTGTGCATGAAAAGTACAACTTGGTGAAGGCTTTTATGAGAAAGGTGCAGCTGCTCTCAAGCCAAATGGAGGACAACATTCTCACCCACTTGCTAACACTGAAGGAAGCCACACCTTCAGCTGATCACCCCCACAGGTACTCATCTATGTTAGAAGCACTGCATGGTGAATTTTCAAGGCGATTTCAAGACTTTAAAATAGTTGAGAATGAAATGCAACATGAATTTTTCCCCCGTTTACATGCAATGTGGGGAATGCACCTAGTGATGTTCAGCTTGAACTCATTGACCTGCAGTCTGACACACTTCTAGCAGAGTACTTTAGGTCAGTCTCACTGCTTGATTTTTACTCATCCCTCAAAGAGGAGAACTTTCCACACATGAGGAGGCATGCTCAGAATATTCTAGTCCTCTTTGGATCTACCTATATATGCGAACAGACATTCTTAATTATGAAGTTCAACAAATCCAAAAACAGATCGTCTGTCACTGATGATCACCTCTCAGCTGTCCTTCGCATATTCACCTCAGACATTCAACCAGATTTCAGTGCACTTGTTCAAGCCCAAAACAGACTGGAGTTTTCTCACCAAACAAGTAAAATGAACTGAAAAACATCAAAAGCACTTATTGCTTTTTGTATAGAGTTGTTTGTTGCTTGTAATACTGAACAATAATGAAACAACTTTTCATTATTGGTTTGTGAGATTAACATGTTAAAAATAAAATGAAATACTGAAATTATTGTTTTTACTGTTTATTTCTATATTTAACCTACTCCACAATTTCATATCGTTATTGTCACAGAATATCCTTATTCTTTTGATTATAAGTTTCAGTGCAAAACTATATAATTTAGTACTTTTTACAATGGGAGAAAATTAATACTGAGCAGAATTATGTTCAACTTATTGTTGGTTCGGCCCTTCAACACAACTGAGGTTTCTCATGTGGCCCCTTGGAAGAATTAATTGCCCGCCCCTGCTCTATAAGGTCACCCCTCAGCCTCTGACGCTCCAGGGAAAACAGCTCCAGCCTATTCAACCTCTCCCAATAGCTCAAATCCTCCAACCCTGGCAACATCCTTGTAAATCTTTTCTGAACCCTTTCAAGTTTCACAACATCCTCCCAATAAGAAGGAGACCAGAATTGCACGCAATATTCCAATAGTGGTCTAACCAATGTCCTGTACGGCCACAACATGACCTCCCAACTCCTGTACTCAATACTCTGACCAATAAAGGAAAGCATATTGAAACAGATGGTTCCACTTGTGGGGCAATCTAGAACAAAAGATCATTGTTTTAGGCAAGAGCGTGGCAGATTTAAAACAAAGATGAGGAGACATTACCTCTCTCAAATGGTCACGAATCTGTGGAATTCTCTATCCTAGAGTGCAGTGGATGCCGAGATCCTTAAGGAAAAGTAAACTTGAGTAAATGTAAGGAGGGGATAGGCAGATTTTGAATGAGTAATGGGTTGAAGGGTCGTGGGAAGTGGGCAGGAAAGAGGAGTTGAGGCTGAGGTGAGATTAGCTGTGATTGTATTAAATGCTGGACCAGGCTCAAGGAGCTGAATTGTCTACCCCTGCTCTTTGATTTTATGTTTTTCGGTATGTTACTATTACGGATGTTTCGTAGACTCAGATAAATAAAAGTTAACCTTTTTCTAACCTCTCTTCCTTGCAATGGTCTGATGTAAAATTTACCATGAAAGTGGTGAAAAGAGCTAAAAAGATTTAAAATTGTTTTCCAACTGTGGTACTGCCCACTTTAATATTTGCATCAATAACTGGGAAGTGAATGGCTTTCAGTGTAAATCTACTTACGTAACAAATTGATTTGTCCTTTCACTACTTCTCAGAATAAGCTGCAGTTTCTACCTAACCACTGTCACTGGAGCAGCATTCTGTCACGTCTAACCATGCTAAGTTTATCTTTGTAACAAAGTTGACTTTTTTAAATTATTTCTGTTTACAAACTTTGGTATTTGTTATGGGAATAGTTGATGATACCGCTGGAAAGTCAGATCCCAGAAGAGAGTTTGGCTCAAGCAATCATCATCTTTTTTTGTATTCAGTTGCCTTAGCAATCTTTCACCGAAGCAGTAACACACAGGGCTGCACATTTGGGTTTGACAATAGCACAGAAGTTTATCATGTAAGAGAAATAAATGAAATAAAATAAACCAAATCATCTCAATACAATATAGTTTAAAATCAAAAACTTATCTACTCCCCAACACCATCATATTGCAGGGAGAAAGTGAGGACTGCAGATGCTGCAAATCAGAGGGAAAAGCACAGCCAGTCAGGCAGCATCCAAGGAGCAAGAGAATCGACGTTTCGGGCAAAAGATCTTCATCAGGAATGAGATTCTCATTCCTGATGAAGGGCTTTTGCCTGAAATGTCAATTTTCCTGCTCCTTGGATGCTGCCTGACCGGCTGTGCTTTTCCAGCACAACACTCCTCAACACCATCACATTGCAGTTAATCAAGATTCAGAGACATTTTGCAACCAATCAATGTATTGACTTAATTGCTTCTTTACAATTGCAGTTGATTGAATTGCATCTAACCTCAATCAGGTCTTCTTCAATCTGAATAAAAGCTTTCCTATCCTTTCAAAGCTGAATCCAATTCTTGATTATTCCAAACTCATGTATTTCAATGTTTGCTCTCTCCTGTTGTAAAATCTCAAAATATAAGCAACATTGAAAGCCCTTCACTTGCTGCTGTAACATTTGTTATTGCTGCAAGCATTAACTGTCCAAGCAGCTTTCAGTCATCTGCTCTCTGACACATACTGGTTTCACAAAAGACTGATCTAATTAATCATTTAAACCCCTTCCCAAAAGTAAGACTGAACCCAATTCCCATTAGTGTGAAATCCACACTCTTAAACAAAAAAATTATATATGTCACATAACATCTATCATACACTGCACCCCTGTCTCTATCTATTGCATTCCTTTTGTTTGCTTCTAAGAGTATCATCAGTTTCAATGGCTGACACCAAAACTTTAACGTCATGAGCACCTTTATTTCTATTTCTGATAAGTGAGTGTTTTGCAACCTTCATTTCATTATGTAATCTTTTCAAACAACTGTCAGAACCTCTATTGGGAGACCCTCCATCTTTCTCTGTCCCCTTTACTATGGGATTGATTTTTTTATGCATGAATCATTTCAGAAATCCTTATGGTCAGGACTTGCACTGTGCTTTCCTGCTCTCCACAGTCTCACTCCCCTCTGCCAGACCATGGACTCAAATTCTTGGCCATCAGCCTTAACACTGAACCATTACTTGTCAGAAGTTACACAACGCTTCCCCAGGTTATTGTCAAACAGGTTTATTTGAAATCACACAAGCTTTCAGAGTGCAGCCCCCTTCATCAGGTGACTTCTGACTTTGTCCACCCCAGTCCAACACTGCACCTTCACACCAATATTTGTCATTTGCTTTTCTTGCAAGTCTCACATTTGCCTTAACCCTCCTCTCTGAAACACTTGTGACCTGAGTCATTGTGAATATTAGTCTTTGGATATAAATACTCTATGGTGAGTCCTGATCACTCACTCACATTGGGGAATGAGCATATTTTATTCCATTGGACTTCACTTAGAAAACAGGAAAATATTTCAGGTATAAGGGACCTTGTTTACTTTAATGCACTGTAACAACGTAGAACAAAGAGCAGTCTTTACTCAGCCTTATACTTATATACAAAGTGAAATATCACAAGTTTACACATCTCTGTTTCAATAAGTACAGCAAACCTTGTTTTAATTGGCACCTTATGAACCAGCACTCTCGATAAACCGGCAATAATTGTATTCCCGAAATATCGGACATTTACTGCATTACTGCGATCTCCAGGATATCTGAGTTGAGGGTGCGAGTGAGAAAGCTCTCTACCAGTAAGTTTTATTTAAAGCAAAGTTGCATTCTATTTAAGTGATTTATAAATAGAATATAATGGTGATGTGTATATCCCCTGCATTACTTTTCTATTACTTAGTGTGTGTTTTTACATTAGTTGTGTAGACTCCTAATCAAACTGGCACACTCCTGGTCCAACAGATGCCAGTTAATAAAAAGTTTGCTGTATCTGTTTGTGCTCAATATTGTTGTTGACCAGTAGAGGATTAAAGAAAATTGATATTTGTTTAGAACATGGCAGTAGTTGAAGAGGAGAAAAGGAGTTCTCCCAGTACCAACATTAATATTTATCCTTCAGTCAACATCACTGGGAAAAAAAAGTATCACCTTGCAATTTCTTTAAAAGTTATATTTTCATTGAATGTGGGAATGACTGGCAAAGACAAAATCTGTTGCCCATCTTAATGCTGTGTCACCTTCTTAATGCTTTATAGTCTATCGTGTTTAGGGACATCCACAGTGGTGTAAGTTCCAGGTTTTTGACTTGATGATAGTGGAGCTACAGTGATATAGCTCCAAATCAGGCTGATGTGTGATTTGAAGAGGAACTCGTAGGTGGTGGTATTTCCACGCAGCCTTTTGCCTTTTAATGTGGTGATGATCATGGGTTTGGAAGGTGCTGACAAAGGTGTTTTGCTGAGTTGCAATGGTTCAAGAAGGGAGATCCCCATCTTTTTAGGAGCAATTTGTATAAGCCTATATGAATTAGGCCTATTCTCTCTCGAATTTAGAAGGTTAAGGGGTGATCCGAATGAAGTCTTCAAGGTATTAACAGGAAAAGATACGTGAGATACAAATACACTACTGGTTGGGCATTCTGGAACTAGGGAGCATAGATTGAGAATGAGAGCTAGATTGTTAGGAAGTACTTCTGCACAAAAAGAGTGCTTTGTTTTGGAACATTATTCCACAAATGGCAGTGGATGCTGGATTAGTTGTTAATTTTGAAATCTCAGATAGACACATTTTTGTTAAGCAGAGATATTAAGGGATTTGGGCAAGGGCAGGTTAATGGAGTTAGGCCACATATGATGGGGTTGAGTGGTGGAACAGGCTTGAGGGGCTGAATGGCCGACTCCAGTTTCCACATGCCTGGGTCTCGAGGGCAGGTGTGCAGACTGAAATGTATGACATCACAGGTGACTCAGGCATACATGGAAGTGGAAACAAAATTGGGGGATAGTAATGGTGGATTAGTCTCCTTTTTGAGGAAATGTACAAGGATCTCTGGATCCACAGACATGATTCCAGATGGGATGTCACCTCTTTGGTTCCAAAAAAATGGGAGCCATCACAGAGCTATACAGCGCACTGATGATGAGGATGGACTGCCAGAGACTGTAGTCAATATCAATAGTGGTAACATAAGTAAAGCAGGACTGAGTCCCACAGACAGATATTAAGGAGCTAGGAAAGACACTAGAGCCTGAATCTTTTGGATGTTGCATCGAGTTTTTGGGTGTTTCTTGCTGCCAGGCCGAGTGAGATATTTTGCCACATCTGACCAAACTCATCTCATTAACTTTCTACCCTTCCCCTATGGAATCCATCTCATCCAATTTTAGCCCCATCTTACCATGCACCATTCCCAGCAAACTCTCCAGTCATAGAGTCATACAGTTGTAGAGATGTACAGCATGGAAACAGACCCTTCAGTCCAAGCCGACCAGATATCCTAAATTAATCTGGTCCATTGACCAACATTTGGCCCATCTCCCACTAAACCATTCTGAGTCATATACCCATCCAAATGTCTTTTAAATGTTGCAATTGTACCAGCCTCCACCACTTCCTCTGACAGCTTGTTCCATTCACGTACCACCCTCTGTGTGAAAAAGTTGCCCCTTAAGTCCCTTTTAAATCTTTCCCTTCTCAACTTAAACCTATGCCCTCCAGTTTGGACTCCCCCATCCCTATTTACCCTATCCATGCCCCTCATGATTTTATAAACCTCTAAAAGATAACCCGTCTGCCTCTGACACTTCTGGGAAAACAGCCCCAGCCTATTCAGCCTCTCCCTATAGCTCAAATTCTCCAACCCTGGCAACATCTTTGTAAATCTTTCACATTTCACAACATCCTTCCTATTGCAGGGAGTATTCCAAAAGTGGCCTAACCAACATCCAGTACAGCCACAACATGACCTCCCAACTCCTATTCTTAATGGAGAAAGTGAGGTCTGCAGATGCTGGAGATCAGAGCTGGAAATGTGTTGCTGGAAAAGCGCAGCAGGTCAGGCAGCATCCACGGAACAGGAGAATCGACGTTTCGGGCATAAGCC
>NC_057724.1:14588059-14589239 GCF_004010195.1 Chiloscyllium plagiosum
GGAAGAATTGTTCGATGTCACGCCGCGTGTTGAATTCATTAATCCGGGAGCGTAGGGGAATGAAGGTGAGGCCTCTGCTGAGGACTGATCTTTCATCCTCAGAGAGGGGTAGGTCTGGAGGGATAGTGAAAACACGGCAGGGCTGGGAGCTAGGACCTGGTGTGGGGCTGGAGGTGGGTCTGGGGGCGGGGTTAGGTCTGGGGGCGGGGACAGGGATCATCGTGGGGGCGGGGTTAGACGTGGTGACGGAATTCTTAATGCACTGACTAAGAAAGGCAAGCTTACCAAATGTCTTCCTCACTATCCTATCTACTTACCACTCCATATACAAGGAACTATGACCTTGTGAGCAGATGTCCACCAAAAGACCAGCATCCCTTGCAGCCACATCATCTTTGAAAGGCTGCTGTGCATATGAACAAAAGTGGAAAATCTGGCAGTGCAATTCACTGACAATGTAATTGTACAATGACCACAAACCCAGACTGCACACAGTGCATAGCCAGCATAGCTGACACTCAGTCACATGTACAATGCCTTCTTCTCACCCTCTCACTGCTTTACCGCCAGGCCACATAGTTTACCTATCCTTAGTTACATCCTGTCTAAACACCCTCTCTAAGTCAGTGCCACTCTGTCCCCAATGCCCACTGTAGACCTGCATCTTGTCATTGCCCTGTAAAAGGAGAAAGTGAGGAGTGCAGATGCTGGAGGTCAGAGTTGAAAAATGTGGTGCTGGAAAAGCACAGCCAGTCAGGCAGCATCCAAGGTGCAAGTCGCGGAATGTTTCAGGAAACATCTCTAGGATACATGCATCAAACAACCCCATCACCCTGTGGCCGACCATTTCAACTCCCCCTCCCACTCTGCCAAGGACATGCAAGTCCTGGGCCTCCTCCACTGCTAAATCCAACCCACTCAACATCTGGAGGAAGAATGCCTCATCTTCCACCTTGGGACCATCCAACCATATGGCATTAACATTGATTCCACCAGTTTCCTCAATTCCCCTCCCCTCTCCTCATCCCAGATCCAACCCCCCAAATTAGTGAAAGGAGGGGAAATGAGGTGAGGGGAGGGAAAATGAGGAAACTGGTGGAATCAACATTAATGCCGTATGGTTGGAGGGTCCCAAAGTGGAAGATGCCCTCTTGACCTGTCCTGCCTGTCCATCTTCCTT
>NC_057724.1:14589245-14606630 GCF_004010195.1 Chiloscyllium plagiosum
CAAATTCCTGATGAAGGGCTTATGCCCCAAATGTTGACTCTCCTGCTCCTTGGAGGCTGCCTGACCTCCTGTGCTTTTCCAGTGCTACACTTTTCAACATTGTCCTATAAGAGTCTCATGCTGACAAGAAATCTGGCAATTCCAAGTACAATCATATAATTACAGCTACCTAAAACAAGCATAAACTATAGGAAATGAGATAAACGAAGAGCCGCCTGATGTTTAGTGACTATGAAGCACTCCACAGCGGTCTTCCATATCTAGCTCACATCTACTGGAACTGAGTGTCAATCAGGTTCTGCCTGGCTTGTAGCACCCACTACTGCTGAACTCTGTCAGGCAACCTTCTTCTTCCCCAATGTCCTCACCCTCTTCCTCAGGTGATTGCTCCCATTGCCCCAGTTCCTTAACATCCAGCATATCACCTCCAATTCTTGAGTACCCATCGCACCAAGATAATACAGCAGACTCTGTCCAGGCCGTACTGGAGGGACCCCCAAATTGGTTCAAGCAGCATCTTCAGCAGTCCTGTACCCTGCTCCAACATGGGCCTAGTCAGAGTGTGGACAGCATTGACTATGTGTTTTGCATCAGGTGCTGTGCAATGCTGTCATGAGCCATGGTTGCAGCAAGTAGTCTTTGTCCTCAGTAACCAGCCTTGGAGGTATCAAGACTCTCAAACACACATGAGCATGCTCCAGGATGTAGCAGTGATGGCAGCGGCCAGGTTAGCCGGCACGCACCTCCAAGAAGTGGCAAAGGCAATCACAGACCCGCTAAGCTTTGAAGAAATAGATCTGTTGATGAATTTCTCATAGTTGCGAACTAGTTCTTTAAGTGCCATTCATGTGCAGTCGATGGTATCCTGTATGTGGGAGGATCAGCAGAGGTCTTGAATCCAATGCCCAGGAAATGGTGTGGTGGATAGGCCTCATGTGGACCCACACATCCTGAGAGGCCCTACAACTGGGATCTCTCCTTGAGCTGACTGCTCCTCATTCTCTGTGAAAGCACGTTGCTGCACCTGGGCTTGTTGTGATCCTCATCCCCATCCCACCAGCAGCAGGGCACAAGACTCTTGTTGGAAATAACCAGCTTTGGTAGCCTAAGAAATAGATTAGATTAGGTTAGATTCCCTACAGAGCGGAAAAAGGCCCTTCAGCCCAACCAGTCCACACCGACCCTCCGAAGAGTAACCCACCCAGACCCATTTCCCTTTGACTAATGCACCTAACACTATGGACAATTTAGCATGGCCAATCCACCTAACCTGCACATCTTTGGACTGTAGGAGGAAACCGGAGCACCCGGAGGAAACCCACGCAGACACGGGGAGAATGTGCAAACTCCACACGGATGGTCACCCAAGGCTGGAATCGAACCTGGGACCATAAGGCAGCAGTGCTAACCACTGAGCCACCATGCCACCCCAATAAAAAAAGGATGTTAGGTCTCAGAAAGGTCACTGATGTATACCCTGCATGGGAGGGCTGCACACACTCTTCCACACAGTGAGACACACTGCACCCGATAACAAAGGGCTGTCTCCATCGTTCCTTCAGCTTTAGCCTCAGCATGTGTGCCAACTTGCTGAAGGTACAACACTGGCTAAGTGACCAACACATTACTGCAAAATGCTGTGCCTGCTGCACTCTGAAACCCTTCCCAGCCCACACCAACATCTATCATTTCACTTCTTACAGTTTTTAATTCAGCACAGACCATCATTAATCTTATATGACATGATGTTGAAGTGATGGTTTGCACCTCCCACAGCTCCTTTGGAAGTTGCACAACTAATAATTCACCTTTGGCCAGTATTAGCCTCTTTTTAAGTCATTACTGCTAAGTTCAGCATCATTGAGGCATCAACGTCTAGCTTGCAAGGAGCAGTGACAAACTGCCCTTGACTGCTATTCGAATCCGAAACACTTTGACTCTGCATGCATCGCAAATGGATGGTGATTAAAATTAAATGTAGTTGCAGTTTGCCAATGCAAGTTTCATGTATTTGCTTTTTCACTGTCTTACCACTTGGCAGATGTGGATCCTGTGCTTTTGCCTGTTAAACTGACACGGCCCGTACTATATGACTCGATGTGAGCATTGCTGGCTGGGCCAGCATTTATTGCCTCTCCCTAGTTGCCCTTGAGGAGGTGAGCTGCCTTCTTGAACCGCTGCAGTCCATGTGCTGTAGGTTGACCCACAATGCCATTAGGGAGGGAATTCCAAGGTTTTGATCCAACGGCACTGAAGGAACGCCGATATAATTCAAAGTCAGGATAGTGAGTGATTTGAAGGAGAATTTGAAGGTGATAGCATTCCCATGTATCTGCTGCCCTCGTCCTTCAAGGTGGAAGTAGTTGTGGATTTAGAAAGGGCTGTTTAAGGATCTTTGGTGAATTGCTGCAATGAATCTTGTAGATAATCCACACTGCTGCTACTGGGCGTCGGCGGTAGAGGGATGCTTGTGGACATGGTGCTAGTCAAGCAGGATGCTTTGTCCTGGATGGTATCAAACTTCTTAAATGATGCTCAATCCAGGCAAATCTTCCAGCCTTGTATCACTCCTCATGAATTCTGTATTTTAAATCTGAATATGAGCTCTTGTGTGGTGAACCATGCTGGTGTGCTACCTGTAGCTGTTCTTTTTCTCGCAAACACAGCAGACTAACTATGCCTGTGAACTTTCATGGATATTTTAGACCGTTCCCATCTCAAAGCCCATCTCAATGTGTACATGAATCATAAATCCTGTATCCAGGTACAAATGTTGATTATTTATTCTTGAGATCACAATTCTCTTCTTAGCTTTAAAGTAAATGGACAGTTAAGAACATAACTATGAAAACCTGACAATCTCAATATTTTTCTGTCACATTGGAGACTCACAGTATATCCACGCTGGCAGGTGCCATTATCTCCAATGTCAACACCTTGCATTTTCTTCCAGCAAAATAATCAGGGTCCCCTTTAAACTCGAATAATTAAACCAGCTGGAATTGTTATGAGGCGGATTTCAAAACAGGTTTACATTTTATGTTCACTTAAAAACATGGTCCCAAAACATCATAACCTTGTATATCCCATAACTATAACACAGAAGGCTGAAGATCCTAGGATTGTATTCATTAGAGTTTAGAAGGTTGAGAGGAGATCTAATAGAAACTTACAAGATAATGCATGACTGAGAAAGGGTGGACGCTGGGAAATTGTTTCTGTCAGGCGGGGTTACTAGGACTCATGGGCACAGCCTTAGAATTAGAGGGGGTTAATTTAGAATGGAAATGAGGAGACATTTCTTCAGCCAGAGAGTGGTGGGCCTGTGGAATTCATTGCCACGGAGTGCAATGGAAGCCAGGACGTTAAATATGTTCAAGGCAGAATCTCGCAAGAAATTAAGGGATACGGGAAAACTGTGGGTAAGTGGCATTGAAATGCCCATCAGCCAGGATTGAATCGTGGAGGGAGCTCGTTGGGCTGAATGGCCTTATTTCTTATGGTCTTGTGGTCTTAACACAGAAACACAGCAGTGGTGGACGGCTGCTTTTCAGGTTGCTGGTAAGAATTTTGTGTGGTTTCGCAAGGGTGGTGTGTGAACCACTGCTTTTCTTGATCTATATTGCTACTGTAGGTTAGCTGTATGGAACATGATTTCAAAACTTGCAGTTTTCGCAAAATTTGAATATATTGTGAACTGTGGAGAGGCTCATGATGGACTTCAAATGGACACAGCTAGACTGGTGAAACAAATGGCAGTGAAGTGTGTGTCCTTGACTGGCCCTAATCTTACCCTAATTTGCAGAATGAAGAAAAGAAATATAAAACGAAAAGCCAAGTCCTGAAGGAGATGCAGGAGCAGGGACCTGAGTTGTATATATTTACACATCATTGAAGGTTGTACAGAAGGTTAAGAAAGTGGTTGAAATAACATGTTGCATCTATAGCTTTAAAGAAGGACTGAGAGTACAAAAAACAATGAGGTTCAAATAGAGCTTCAGTCTCAGCTGGGGTATTATGTGCAATTCTGGGCAACACACATTAGGAAGGATGTGGATGCTTTCTTGATGGTGCAGAAAAGATTAATGAGAATGGACCCAGGGATGGAGAACTTCAGTCACATGGATAGATTGGAGAAGCTGTGGCTGTTCCTTAGAAAATAGGTATAAAGAGATCAAAATCACAAGGGAACTGAACTCTTGGATTAAAATTTCCCATCAAACATGGCCTTCTGTCTTCTTATAGCTAGCCAATTTCTGATCCAAACCGCTAAATCACACTCAATCCCATGCCTCCATATTTTGTGCAATAGCCTACTGTGGAGAGCCTTATCAAACGCTTTACTGAAATTCATATACAGCACATCAACTGATTTACCCTCATCCACCTGTTTGGTCACCTTCTTAATGAATTCCATAATGTTTGTGAGGCATGACCTACCCTTCACAAAACTGTGTTGATGATCCCTAATCAAATTATTCCTTTCGAGATGATTATAAATCCGATTTCTTATAATCCTTTCCAAAACTTTACCCACAAGCGAAGTAAGGATCACTGGCCTATAATTACCAGGGTTGTCTCTATTCCTCTTCTTGAACAAGGGGACAACATTTGCTCTCCTCCAGTCTTCTGGCACTTATTCCTGTAGACAATGGTGACATGAAGATCAAAGCCAAAGGCTCTGCAACCTTCTCCATAGCTTCCCAGGGAATCCTAGGATAAATCCCATCTGACCCGGAGGGCTTACCTATTTTCACATTTTCCAGAATTGCAAACAATTCTTCCTTATGAACCTCAATCCCATCTAATCTAATATCCTGTATCCCAGTGTTCCCCTCAACAACATTATCTTTTTCCTATATGAATACTGATGAAAGATATTCATTTAGTGCCTGTCCTCACTCTTCGGACTCCACTCATAACTTCTTACTACTGTCCTTGACTGGCCCTAATCTTACCCTAATTTGCAAATGCATTTTTTAAACATTGTGGCCTTCCAGCATGACAGAGTACCACTCTGCACAAATGTGTCGTAGCACGGAAACAGGATTTCCTTGTACTCGGTGTGGTTAGAACGGCATGGTGAATCAAGTGAAATTAGCCCATCATGGTAAAGAAAGGAAATGCACTGGATTACACTTACTTGGTTAACTGCTTCATGATTCTGAATCAGCTTAACAACAGCACAAAAGTAGTTTGAATTTGTTTGTGTTTCCTCAAATTAATTTGTATCCATTCTGATGTAAAATATGATAAGTATACTTTCACAGCCTCCAACAGTTTTCAAACATAACAAGCATGTTGTCACTTTTAAACTCTGAGCTTTAAATACTGTGTGCACTGTTTCAGTGCCAAATACTGTTAAAAAAGGATTGGTCTCTTCAGGAATATGACCTCAATAAGGAGCTCATTCTGTCGCTTAGTGTCTTTGCATGGTATTTACTGGTGGAATCCAGAAAAAAGTCATTTTCATTTACTATCCTCTGTGTCAATTGCTCAATGTTCTCACAACTTCTATAGAAGTCCCACAGCATAGAAGCAGACTGTTCAGCCCATTGAATCCACACTGATCTGCCAAAGAGCATCATACTCTCTACCCTATCCCTGTATTTCCCCTGGCCAATCCACTTAGCCTTCACATCCCTAGGAAATTTAGCATGGCCAATTCACCTATCCTGCACATCTTTGGATTGTGGGAGAAAACCATAGCACTTGAAGGAAACCCTCGGAGACACAGGGAGAATGTGCAAACCCCACACATTCGCCCAAGGCTAGAATTGAACCCAGATCCCTGGTGCTGTGAGGCAGCAGTGCTAACCACTGAGCCACAGTGCTGCCCTACATAAAGAATGTTTCCCTTAATCCTCTTTTCAGTCTTGTCATGGAAATTTCAAACCATATCTCCTCCTCACTGATTCCTAACCAAAGGAGGTAGTGTATCCATTGGCTGTATCAAAGCTAATAATGCCTCATACATCCAATGAGCTTATTGTGGAAACTGACAATGATATCATGGTCTCGAATGAGTCATGGCGAAAGAGCAGTGACAGCTTTTCTACTTAGTGAACTTTTCTCACCTGGCTAGACTTTTTGCATGGACACACTCATGGACTGTAGCATTTCCTCCAATGTTGAGGCAGCTCACCAATACCTTCTCAAGGCCAGTTAGAGGTGGACAATAAATGCATGCCCACATCCCCAGGACTAAATATACAAATATTCATCCCAGCTGGTGGCTGGGAGTTTTGGGGATGTTAACTTGGTAAAGGTTGAAGGGGCTGGAAAAGCCCTTCTCCATTAAATCACACTTTGGTTTGTTGCCCTACTCCTTTGGCAACGTCTCTTTTGAGCAGATGACTTTATCCTGGTCTTCACAACTCTCATTTAAAATCCAATCAATGTGAATATATCACATGGCACTCCATAGAAAGGATGAGAATGCATTGAAGAGAGTGCAGAAGAGATTTACTAAAGCTCCAAGATGAGAACTTCAGTAATGAAGAGAGACTGAAAACATCGATACTGTCAGCTTTGGGCAGAAGAAAATTCAGAGAAAATCTGACAGAAGTTGTCAAATTGTTAATGGGAACTGAATTGAGTAGATAGGGAGAACATGTTCCCATTCATAAAAACAATAAGTACGAGAGGGTACAGACTTAAATTATTCATCAAAGAAGCAAATGTGGTGTGAGAAAAGCTTTTTCAGACAAGTGTTTTAGGTCTGGAATGCAGTTGCTGGAAGTGTGGTGGAGGTAGGTTAAACTGTGACGTTCAAGAGAACATGAGATAGTTCTTTAAATAGAGACAATGTGCAAGAGCTCGGAGAAATGGAGGGTGAATAGTATTAAGTCATGATGCTCATTTGTCGAACTGGTTGCGACACAATGAGCTAAATGGCCTCTTTCTGCACTCTACTACTTCTTTGATTCTGTGATTACGTTTCTGCAAATATTGGATAACACCTTTACCTTCTAATGTCCCTTGTCCCCATGTGTATTATAACACAATGACAAACTATTCTCTTCTCATCCATTTTAACCTGTCTCCAGTTTTCAGGCCTTGATCACATCACCTCCATAAATGCAATAGCTCAATGGTCCAGGTAGATGGAATTGACCTAACTTATCAATTCACTCATAACCAAAGAATTACTAGAAAATGGTTTGTTTTTCCATTTTCATACTGAGACTGGAAACCCCCATAGACTTACCTTTGACTGTTTTCAATTTCTTAATCATTGCTAAAAAGAGAGGTGGGGTTAAATCTCTTACCATAAGTGAAATACTGGTGACAGTAGTGGCAAGGCAAGTGCATTCTCGAAGCTACATGGAACTTGCACACGAGACACCCTTCAGGCAATTATGGATTGCATTAGGTGTGATCAACAGTCTGAGTCACCCTGAGGCAATGTGTAGCTGGGGAGCAAGCAGACATCAGAAGCTGTGTGAGGAAGGGTAAAGTCTAAGAGAAGAAAGTAAGGAGTGTATTGAGGTGGCAACAAAAGCATGAGACTAGGGTGGCACAGTGGCTCAGTGGTTAGCACTGCTGCCTCACAGTACCAGGGTCCTAGGTTCAATTCCAGCCTCAGGCAACTGTCTGTGTGGAGTTTGCACATTCTCCCTGTGTCTGCGTGGGTTTCCTCCGGGTGCTCTGGTTTCCTCCCACAGTCCAAAGATGTGCAGGTCAGGTGAATTGGCCATGTTAAATTGCCCATAGTGTTAGGTGCATTAGTCAGAGGAAAATGGGTCTGGGTGGGTTACTCTTTGGAGGGTCGGTGTGGACTGGATGGGCAGAAGGGCCTGTTCCACACTGTAGGGAATCAAATCTAATCTGTAACTGAAACTGTGGTGAAGAGGAAGAATTTGTTTACAGTCGCAAAACATGGGATTCATTCAGTGAAGCTGTTAAAGAGAATGGGAATTTTCATTACAAACACAGGGCAACGTGGGTTATTAGCAGTGCAGGGGACAGCATGAATTCTGCATGGAAAGTCATTAAAACAGCAGGAATTATCTTTAAAGCTGCAGATAGTGAGATTAATTTAGGAAAGCCATTAAAGAAGACAGAAATGATTTATTAGCCCACAAAGGCAGGAATCATCCACATTATTAGCAGGAGGCAGGAAGTCTCTATCTCCGACACAAATGCGAGGGAAAATCTTCAATACAGAAGCACAGGAAAGCTAGCTCACAATGCAGAGCGATGACAGCAATGTAAGGGGAGGTGATGGCCTCATGGGATCACTGCCAAACAATCAATCCAGAGACGTGAGTTCAAATTTCTGCCAAAGAAGAAGGTGGAATTTGAATCCAAAATCGGTCTGGATTTCAGAATCTAATGATGATGATGACCACAAAATTGCTGTGAACAGCTGCCTGATTCACTAAACCCCTTCCGGGAAGAAGACCTGCTGTCCTTACCTAGCCAGGCCTACATGTGACTCCAGATGTGGTTGACTCTTAACTGCTGACCGAGCCAGTGACTCCTACATCCTGTGAATGAATTTAAAAACAATGTTCGCTCAATTCCCACACCAGCTGAGGTTACCATGGTGACCCTCCTTTGCCCCTCGCCTGAGATGTGGTGTTTCTCAGCTTAAACCGTCACCAGTCATCTCTCTCCAATGAGACAGCAGCCTAGAGTCTGGCAGGACAGTTGCAAAGTTAAAGAACTCCATGTACAGAGGTTATTGTTGGGTCTGCCTGGCAACTCCTAGAAACATGCAGAGAGCAGCAGCAAGGTCTACACAAAGCCATGTTTGATCTCATAAGCCTGAAATTCTGTCAACTGAGAGGAACTATGGAGCAGTGTTCTCAAATTTGATTGTTTGCAGAAGTTTATCACCATCCTCTCTACCTGCCGCATGATGACATGTGAGCTGTGATCTTTACCAATGGATCCACCATAGACAAACATGAGTGCAAGCTGGTGTCAAGCAAGGCTGCTTCATTAATCCAATGGTCCTTTCCACCTTCCTCACAACAAACCTCCACCCTATGTTTATGGAGCTAGCTGCTGGAGTGTAACATCACTATAGGATAAGCAGGAAGCTGTTCAACCTGAGTCATCTCCAGTCCAGAACCAAGACCACCCTGATCTTTATTATCATGCTGTAGTGTGTTGATGGTGAGCGTACACTCAGAGGCCAAGACAACATCCTACTCCTACTTCACATCTTTGTCCCTGAAGATCAGGATCCATAGCGAGCCACTGGACAATGTGAGCCATTCTTTTTACACATTATGAGCTTCCTCTCACTGAGGGCAAACATTGAAACTCAACATTGCCTCCAGGTCACCAGCATGGACTTTAGCTTTCTGAGGACAAAGTGTTTGATGACAAGAATCTCCAAACCAGCTCCAGGTTCATGAATCTGCCAAGCTCCTAGTACCCCCCTGTATGCCTCAGAGACATGAACAATGTACAGCAGCTACCTCAAATCCTTGGAAAAATATCATCAGTGACATTACTGCAGTGTCCAGCATGTCCACTGACAGGGACAAGCATTCCAATATCAGTGTCTTCTCTCAGGCCAACATCTCCACCATCCAGACATTGGTTACTGTCCATCAGCTCTGTCGGCCCAAGCCACTCTGAGTGAATACTTGAAACAGGACTCCCACAGCAAGCTCTCCCACTTTGACATTTACCCCGAGAGCAGCGGAAACACTTCCAGGACATCCTCAAAGCCATGGATAAAATGCCACACCCCCTACCACCTTGTGGGAATGCCTTGTCCAAGGCCACCCAAACTGGAGAAGAAGGCGACAAACATTTCGACGACCTATGACAGGCCCAGGGGGAGTCCAAGGCAAAACAACAGAAGACCCATGTTAAAAGCTGAGTATCCCACCTATTTGCCTCACCAAACACCAACTACCCTCTCTGTGGCAGAAGGTACAAATCCAGTATCAGACTGTTTAATCACCGTAAAGGGTGCTGGAAGCAGAAATCCAAAGAAGACAAGGACATCCTTCGCACAGAGGAGCCATTTAGAATCCATTTAGCTTATAATATAAAAGCCATAAGACCATAGAAAATAGGAACAGGAGTAGGCCATTTGGCCCATCTAGCCTGCTTCAAGATCATGATTCAAGATCATGACGGATCTAACATTCCATTTTCCTGCCCTTTCCCCAAAACCCTTGATTCCCCGACTAATCAGGAATCTATCTATTTCAGTCTTAAAAAATCACAAGGACTCTGCCACATAGCTCCCTATGGCATGAAGTTCCAAAGACTCACAACCCTCTGATAGAAGGAATTCCTCCTAATCTCAGTCTTAATTTGCCACTTCTTAATTCTGAGACTATGCCCTCTGGTCACAAACTCTCCCACGAGGGGAAACATTCTCTCAGCATTTACCCAGTCAAGGCCCTTCAGAATGCGATATGTTTGAATGAGATCACCTCTCATTCTTCTACATTCCAGTGTGTAGAGTCCCAATCTGTTTAGCCTTTGCTCATAAGAAAATCCCTCCATATTAGGGACCAGCCGAGTGAGCCTTCTTTGAACTGTCTCCAAATTAAATGGTATATTTTCTTAAATAAGGGGACCAAAACTGCTCACAATACTCCAGCTGTGGTCTCCCCAACACCTTGTATAGTTGCAGTAAAGCTTCCCTACTCTCATACTCCAAACCTTGAAATAGGGGCCAACTTTCATGAGGCAAGCCGAGAGTGGTGCTGGAAATGCACAGCAGGTCAAGCAGCATCCAAGGAGCAGGAAAATCGATGTTTCAGGCAAAAGCCCTTCATCAGGAGGGCTGATAAAGGACTTTTGCCCAATACATCAATATTCCTGCTCCTTAGATGCTGCTTGACCTGCTGCGCTTTTCCAGTACCACTCTCATCTTGTCTCTGATCTCCAGTATCCACCGTCCTCAATTTCTATGAGCCTTCCTGATTACCTGCAGCACCCATGTGTTCGAGGTTGGGGCACAAGGCCTCCCATAAGTCCATGGGTGTTGCTGCAGATAGTATTCAACTGATACTCAGTTCTTTTCTTCTACATTCCAAGATGTACAGTGATCTTTCAAGAGCAAGCGGATGAGTGTTGGAAATTAGTGTAATTTTTCTTTCTGGGCATTATCAGGCAGGGAGACATGTTGTATCATTTTAGAGCAGGAATCTGCCTCAGTCACATGGGAGTGCAAGAGGTTTTCAGACAACATCCTTCAAACCTTCACTGAAGGCACTCACAGAGACAGACCATAAGTCATTGCCTTCTGATAGATAAGCAGCAGTTGGCAATGACATTTCCATGGATACACTGACTCTGATTGCACCTTCTGCAGGTCACATTTGAGACAAGATGTATGCAAGGGAATTGACAAACAATGGTGCACGCATTCTGTAGAGCAAAGATTATAAAACATGATGAGTAATTTGCTAATGAAAATGAGTCATATACACAGTGGTGCAGTAACCACATGCCAGAATAGCATAAAACTATTCAAAGAACTATGTTAGAAATCACACAACACCAGGTCATAATCCAATAGGTTTAATTGGAAGCACAAGCTTTCAGAGCACTGCTCCTTCATCAGATGAAGGAACAGCGCTCTGAAAACTAGTGCTTCCAATTAACCCTATTGGACTATAACCTGGTGTTGTGTGATTTTTAACTTTGTACACCCCAGTCTAATACCGGCATCTCCATATCAGTGGAAATAGTGTGTCTCATACCTGACTGTGACACTATTCACAGGCCTAGCAGTGAGAACTTGCTAATACCCACCTGACCAAGGGAATGGGTAGGAACAGAGTGATTTAAATTTAACTTATTGGTGTCAACTACTTATTACAGTGCATAGAGGTACAAATTTATATACCACTGCCAGTCATCAGGGTCTTAAATGAAGTATTCATTACACATGGGATCCCTGAAGTGGTCATGTCAGATAATTGATTACAGTTTGCCAACAAGTCCTTGTGCCAATTTGCAGCTAATTCTGGATTCGAACATATAACAAATCAACCGCTATACCCATAGGTGAATGGGCGAGACAAACATAGAATCTAGATGTACAAGTAACTTTTGAAGAAAACCACTGACTTCAATACAGCATTATTAAATTAAAGGACCACATCATTCCAGTGTGAATTAACAGAATCAAAATGGAGGATGGAGTGAAAACTGAAGAGTCAACTCCCTAACCTACCAAAGAGGTTGACTCAAAGGTTACATCCATGGGACTATTACGTATGTGAGAGAAAGAACTGTCTTACTGAGATCACTACAGTAATATATATGACACCACACATGAAGAAAACTTTAATTCAGCCAGCAGCTTTAGTGAGTCAATAACAGTCATTGAGTTGAGAAACTCTGTGTTAACCAGATGACCATAGCATCAAACAAATATTATAATACTTCACAGATGGTCAGTGATAATTAGGACTCAAATTAAACAGTCAGTTAGAATGAAGAACAGATGCAAACTAAACAATTATAATAAAGCAGAGGTTTTTTTAAAGTTAGAATGAAGCAAAGGCCTGTATTTTTTTAGATTAGATTACATTACAGTGTGGAAACAGGCCCTTCGGCCCAACAAGTCCACACCGACCCGCCGAAGCGCAACCCACCCCTACATTTACCCCTTACCTAACACTAAGGGCAATTTAGCATGGCCAATTCACCTAACCTGCACATCTTTGGACTGTAGGAGGAAACCGGAGCACCCGGAGGAAACCCACGCAGACACGGGGAGAATTTTATGGGCCACTTGCAGATGACAAACTTGGCAGAAAGACTTATAGTTTAAGGTACCACACCAATGCATATGCCTGCTGTTGGTCCACCTGAGCCTGAGCTGAAGAGCAGGAGAAGCCTACAGTCTATGCGTAGCCAGTAGATAAACCACAGCAGGCTGCTGGTCAATGTGCTTTCTTGCTTACCCCCACTATGCCAGAGGAATTATCCCCCAGTGCTTCGTTCCTGCCTCCGTTAAAAAGGACCTTCAAGATGAAGGCTTCTCTCTGAAGAAATTATGAAATGATAAATGTTAACTGTGGCCCCAGCTGCAAACCATCCTTACGGAGAGTGAATCTCACCTCAGGATGGTCAGCAGCCACAGTTTTCGCCTCTTGGTCTTCCCATTTAAAGAAGGTATTGATGTCTCTTCAGCCGACTGATACAAGGCTCTGAAGGTCTTGAACAAACAGACTCGCCTGGTTTAAATTTAAACAAAACCTCAGCAGTAGCTACTCCATTGTACATTGTCCATGGCAACGCTTTTACCAATCAAAGTATAACCAATCCATACACTTCTTTCATGCAGTATACTTAAGTAAGTAGTTAGATGTTCACTTGTGTTGCCAAGGTTTATAATGCAATGGATCAAGAGCTGGAAAGTATTAGATAAGTTAGATGGTTGGTTTTGATTAGTGTGGACATGATGGACTAAAGGGTCTTTTTCTGTGCTGCAAATCACTATCACTCTATAACTCTAAGTAGATGTTCCCTTGGAGATATGGCATTCTTGTGAATCTACCCTGATGTGTGCAAGATGAAAACTTTGACAGACTCTATCTCTGTTCAGCAATACTCAAGTAAACAATGGTTAATGTTTCGAGTGCAGTGACCACTCCTCAGGACTGAAGTACTGAAAAACAGTCACTGGACCTGAAATGTTAACTCTATTTCCCTCTCCACAGACACTGCCAACCCACCGAGTTTCTCCAGCAATTTCTGTTTTTGTTTCATATCTTCAACATCCGTAATGCTTAGTTTTGTTTTACTCAAATAGACATTATTTACCGTGGTAGAAAAAATACTTGCTTGATCCTCAAGTATAACCAATTTGTTAAAGTGTAATCAGTGTCATATTAAACAAAGTTTGATTTGGTTTTCGAGATTTCCTTGAGCGCTTAAAATGCAGGGATTGGCATGATCACAATTTACTTTAGTAGGATATTGTGTTAACTTCCCATCATATTTCTTATTATTTACTGCAAAATAAATACACTACATTTTACTGGGCACTTGGACAAAATAATTAATCTGTCTGCTTCAGGGATTGAAACGGAGACATTAACCAGTTTCCAGCTCAAAGCTTGGCTACTCACATGATCTCAGTTCCTCCTGATTATTGAAAGGTTTAATTTTAATACTTTGCACTTGTAGCCTGTTTATTCTTGTTTCAAGATGGCGGCGGCAGCAGCAAGGTAGCAAATGTTTGGTCTCCGTGCCCATACATTCCTGCTCACCTGGCCGGCCGCGTTCTTCTTCGTGTTGTTTTCTGTTTCTTATCTTCATTTCTCTTTCATATCTGAGTTCACCTTTCCTTCTCTTCCGCAGCTGCGGGTAGGGAAAACTGACGTGGCAAGAGGACTGGTCTCCTTTCTGAATAAGCAGCACTACAGACCCTCCTATCGAACCTGCCACATCCCTGGGCCACCCGTTTTGTCCTTCATCTGACTGGACTCCCACAAGTGTCTTCTTAATTGGTAGGTTCCAGAGGGTGGTGACCAACACCTGGACACAATCACGTCCGGGTTTCCTGACACTGAGTCAAGGCCAATGGGGGGTTGGAAGCCTAATCCAGAAAATGCTGCCCCCTCCCCACACACACCACCCACCCCAAATCCTTTTTTCAGCCTGAATCATTTTTTCACGTTGCGAATAAGAGATGTCATTCTCTGGAAGATGATGCCCTGATTTAATAGATCATTCAATTCATAGGTCGCATCACCTTTGTTGGTTTTACGCAAATTATTGACAGCACACTGAAATAGAGTACAGGAAAAGATGGGCAGCAAGGTCAGCAGCCTGCCCTTATCTCAGGAGGCTGGAACCTTACAGGAGCACTCATAAGAAGTCAAGAAGAGAGCCAACATGGGATTCACCAGTGATTTAAAAATCTAAACATTACAATCAAAAACAAAATTTGGTGGAAAGACTCAGCAGGTCTGGCAACATCTGTGGAGAGAAAGCAGAGTTGATGTGACCTGCTTTCAAAACTCCCAGCATTCACAGCCCTTTGAATTTTTTAAAAATTGAAATATTACATTTCCTTTCGCTACCTCAATTAATCTCTTTAGTTCAATATTCCTGCTTCTCTTTCCAATTTTTGCTTCGTTGTGAGAATTCAACTATTCCCTTCTTTTCTCAAGCTACAGCAAGCAATGGATTAAGGCACAGCTGTTCATTTCTTCAGCTTTGCCAAAGTGTCCCGTGCATCTGGACACTAGGATTGAGCAAAAATCCCCATCGTCTAAAATACTGGACAAGATCCTGCACTTTTCCAATGTCTAAAATACTGTACTGGACAAAATGCTGACCTCAGGCTGCAACTGACACGCAACAGATCTGGACTGATTTCTGTCAGTGACTATTGTTCATCCACAACCACCTGATGAAGGAGCGGCGCTCCGAAAGCTAGTGCTTCCAAGTAAACCTGTTGGATTATAATCTGGTGCTGTGTGATTTTTAACTTTGTACACCCCAGTCCAAAACTAGCATCTCCAAATCATTGTTCAGCCTGGAATTCCAATTTACACTTCCATTCTAAGAGAACAACCAACCAAGCCTGACACTCTGCACTGAAACTAATTTGTACACCTCGGGCAACTCAGCACAGACAGCATGGGGCCTACAGAGATACTGAGCATTCAAGTACAATCAAATCCATTCACACATATTGTTAACTATCAGAAAACCAATTGACTTCGAAAGGAACACCAGAAACACAAAATAAGGCAGAGATAAGGGGCCCACAATCAGTATAATTGCAGGCCTGACCTCACCCGAGGCAGCTATCCCCAGGAACATTCCAGAGAGCTATCTCCAGAAGACGAATTCCAACAATTAATTCCAGCGGCCACTTTCCAACAGCAATTTTTCCAGCCGCTATTTCCAACAGCTATCTCCAGAAGGGGGGTCCCAACAGGAATTCCAAGAGCAGCTGACACAGGCCTGTTCTGAAGCAGGGGAACCGACCATGTCCAGCAAACCTAAGAACCGACAAACTCTGAAAACCCACTGACCCGACTGACACCACAAGGCCTCAGACACATCCTGAGCAGAAAGTAAGGAAAGGCAGGTACTCACCTGACAGATTCACCATGTGCCTGACTGGATGAGCGAACTCAACTCAAACTGAAAGGCCAATGCAGTCTGATGTCTTCAGCCAGGCTCTGGGTATGGCGGGGGGAACAGCCAGATGTACTTCCAAATTGCGTTTTCCTCAGTGATGAGCTTAAACTCCAGATTCCAAGGTTTCCGACCAAGCTAGCAGGGAGTGGAAGACGAGTGGTGACAGTGCATGGGACCCCATGGTTAGGAAGCCTGAGTAAAGTTTCTGTGATCAAAACTGTTGTCTTTAGGTTCTAATAGTATTAAGTCCTCTGTATAGTTAGATTAGATTCCCTACAGTGTGAAACAGGCCCTTTTGTCCAACCAGTCCACATCGACCCTCTGAAGAGTAACCCACCCAGACCCATTTCCCTCAGACTAATGCACCTAACACGATAGGCAATTTAGCATGGCCAATTCACCTAACCTGCACATCTTTGGACTGTGGGAGGAAACCAGAGCACCCGGAGGAAACTCACGCAAACACGGGGAGAATGTGTAAACTCCACACAGACAGTCACCCGAGGCTGAAATTGAACCTGCATCCCTGGCGCTGTGAGGCAGCAGTGCTAACCACTGAGCCACCGTGCTACCCTTGTGTTACACTCACCTTTTGTATTGTGAATCACCTGTCTACTGTCTTCTTCATTTCACATCCCCTAAATAAGTCCAGTGTCTCGAACCAGGGATCTGGTGGCGATTCAAAACACTTAAAATCATAAAATTACTGATTGCAAACCAGAACCCGACAGTGCTGGGATTGGAATGCTGAGACGTAGTGGACCAAATTAACAGCAACATTTTATGGAAATATTTCCAAAAGCCAAATAAAGGCTGACAAGAAAAGATTTTCTTTTGGAATCTCAAGCCTCCCTTCCTCTTTTCTCATTGTACCATGCCTGTGAACAATGGGGTTCCTTGTCTTAAATTGCCTGAACAGTATGCTTCTCTGCATGGTCATTCTCAAGGACGCTACACAATTATAGAGTCATAGAGATATACAGCACGGAAACAGACCCTTCGGTCCAACCTGTCCATGCCAACCAGATATCCCAACCCAATCTAGTCCCACCTGCCAGCACCCGGCCCATATCCCTCCAAACCCTTCCTATTCATATACCTATCCAAATGCCTCTTAAATGTTGTAACTGTACCAGCCTCCACCACATCCTCTGGCAGCTCATTCCATAGACGTACCACTCTCTGCGTGAAAAGGTTGCCCCTTAGGTCTCTATTATATCTTTTCCCTCTCACCCTAAACCTATGCCCTGTAGTTCTGGACTCCCCGACCCCAGGGAAAAGACTTTG
>NC_057724.1:14606714-14617252 GCF_004010195.1 Chiloscyllium plagiosum
GTACTCAATACTCTGACCAATAAAGGAAAGCATACCAAACACCTTCTGCACTATCCTACCTACCTGCGACACCACTTTCAAGGAGCTATGAACCAGTGATGTCCTTATTGTTCATTGTGTTATGGACTAGACTAAATCCCTTCAAAGTATTCGGAAGATAGTCCAGAGGGAGAAAGTGCAGATTGCAGATGCTGGATTTTTGAATCGAGAGTGTGGTGCTGGACAGCAGGTCAGGCAGCATCCAAGGAGCACGAGAATCAATGTTTTGAACATAAACCCTTCATCAGGAATGAGGCTTGTGGCCTTAGGGGACTGAGAGATAAATGGGTGAGGGGTGGGGCTGGGGGGGTTTGGTACGTTTTGGCACAGCCGTTTGGGCGCCATCCTATTTGGTGCCAGGCGTTTGGTGGCGGATGTTTTGGTGCTAAAAGCATTTCTTTATTTGTAAACCTGTATGGACAGCTTTAGTGTAACAAAATTACAATATATCTGTTATATAACCATCTGTTATGTTGAATAACCATGCATGTTTATTGAATGGTGTAGATAAGTTTAATAGGAGAAAGTGAACACTGCAGATGCTGGAGATCAGAGCTGAAAAATGTGTTGCTGGAAAAGCGCAGCAGGTCAGGCAGCATCCAAGGAGCAGGAGAATCTCCTGCTCCTTGGATGCTGCCTGACCTGCTGCGCTTTTCCAGCAACACATTTTTCAGCTCTAGATAAGTTTACTTTCAACATAAATATACTACTTATACATATGAACATATAATTGCATGCATTTTTTTGTACTAAGTGTTTTTGTATATAGTAGTTGAGCATTTAGCCTCGAAAAGACCAATAGCTATTTTGATTTTTGCACTTCCTTTGTATTCCTTTGTATAAATTGAGGTAGTATATATTTGGAAACAGGAAAACTAGCTCTCTCCTTGTTTCGCTGTTTGCTCAGGCTGCAATTAGTCCTTAGCCTCAGTTGAGTTAACTGCGGGTGCGCTGCCACAAGTGTTCCGTTCTTTTGACATCTTTTTATATTTTTTAATAATTTTATCCATATGATGGCTGAGGAGGTATTAACAAAACGTGGTAAAGAAAAATTTACGCATAATGGATTCCTCTACGTCTTTGACAAAACAAGCAAAGTTGACAGCGACTTGAAATTTTGGCGTTGTGAGCAAAAAAGTCGTGCAGAGCACGGCTCCATACTAAAGATGGAGAGGTGGTGAGGGAGCTGAACAGCCATTCGCATGAAGCTTCTGCTGCACAATTTGAGGTTACACTTGTGAAAACTAAAATAAAAATGAGAGCAAAGGAGACTCTTGAGTCACCGACTGTAGTTGTTAATGAATGTTTGAAAGGCGTATCCTAAGCTAGTCTAGCCATCATTCCTAATATGTCTGCTTTGAGGAAAATAATATGCAGAAAGCGTAATTCAGTGATGAACGCCCCACCAATCTAACTGATTTGTAACAACTATTTGTGCCAGAATGCTACAGAATATATGTCCCTCAACCAGGTGTGGAAGAAAATGTTTTACTGTGTGATAGCGGACCAGGTCCCGACCGGATATTAATCTTTGGAAGACAGAGCTGGCTCCAACACTTAGTGACATCTGATATGTGATTTGCCGATTGCAGATTCAGTATTGCTCCCAACCTCTTTTCTCAGATTTATGTAATTCTGGCAACAAAACACAGAGGTGTTCACCCTATAGTGTATGCTTTTTTGCCCAACAAACAACGCACCACATACATGAGAACGTTCGAGTTATGGAATCCAATTTGAAACCCACTTCAATCGTCTGCGATTTTGAACAAGCTGCACACAGTGCTATGAAGGACATATTCCCTGATGTTCAAATAAAAGGATGTCTTTTTTCATTTAGCTCAAAATATGCAAAAACATTTAGCTAGATTGGGGTCCACTAGTTTGTACAACACTGATCCTGATTTCAGGTTAAAAGTTAGAATGATAATTACCCTTGCCTTTCTACCTTTGAACAAGATCGATGAATATCTGGATGCTCTAGTGACCGAACTACCGCAAGAACTTCAAGATTTACTCAACTGGTTTGAAGATACATATGTTGGTCATCAGAACAGATGAGGAAATAGGGTGTAGGTTTGCTCACTGAGCTGTAGGTTTGATATCCAGACATTTCATTACCTGGCTAGGTAACATCATCAGTGGCGACCTCCAAGTAAAGCGAAGCTGTTGTCTCCTGCTTTCTATTTATATCTTTCTCCTGGATGCGGTTCCTGGGGTTTGTGGTGATGTCATTTCCTGTTCGTTTTCTGAGGGGTTGAGAGATGGCATCTAGATCTATGTGTTTGTTTATGGCGTTATGGTTGGAGTGCCAGGCCTCTAGGAAGTCTCTGGTATGTCTTTGCTTAGCCTGTCCCAGGATAGATGTGTTGTCCCAGTCGAAATGGTGGTTTTTTTCATCCGTGTGTAGGGCTACGAGGGAGAGGGGGTCGTGTCTTTTTGTGGCTAGCTGGTGTTCGTGTATCCTGATGACTAACTTTCTTCCTGCTTGTCCTACGTAGTGTTTGTGGCAGTCCTTGCATGGAATTTTGTAGATGACGTTGGTTTTGTCCATGGGTTGTACTGGGTCTTTTAAGTTTGTTAGTTTTTGTTTGAGAGTGTTGGTGGGTTTGTGTGCTACTAGGATTCTGAGGGGTCTTAGTAGTCTGGCTGTCATTTCTGAAACGTCTTTGATGTATGGTAAGGTGGTTAGGGTTTCTGGCTGTGCTTGGTCTGCTTGTCGTGGTTTGTTCTTGAGTTCTCTAGCTCCTGATGGCTTTTGTGATTACATCTAGCGAGTAGACTTGTACCTATTGCTAATATGCAATAAATTATGTCTCGCTCTAAGTGTCTCTTCTCATTCAGCCTCAGTAGTGATTTATACCACTGCTTACTAGATAGGCCCCTGAATTCAGCAGAGAAAGAAAGATCCCTTTGATGATTTGGAGGGGTGTGGAGGAATTATATTGTAATTCCATCAAAATTATATTGTAATTTAAACTGGTAAATTTCCTTTGAAATGTTGATTCTCTGTTATCCTTTAGGAACTGAGGACTCTAAGTTGGTTTATTTAAAACCATGGTGCAGTAACAATGTCCATACCCCTGGGGCTGGTGGTCCAGGATCAAGTCCCAGCTGCTCTGGATGTAATAACATTTCTGAGTAGGTTGATGAGAAAAATAGGTTAATAAAAATAAAATACAATAATACATAGGAAGTTGATTCAGTGGGGAAGTGGAGGGAGGTTTTCCCCAACCGCAAACTTCCACTGTTTGGTTACGGAGAGGAAAATAAGACAATATTTTGTTCTGGAGGCTGTTCTATTGATGCATTCTGACACACCACCACATGAATGTTCCACGGTGCTGCTGTTCCATGAGGAAGCAACAACAACATTACAAGAACACTACAAGGTGAATAAGGAGTTGCAATGGGCCTGTCGCAAAGGTATTACTACAGTTGTTATGGGGGATTTCAACATGCAGGTAGACTGGGAGAATCAGGATGGTACTGGACCTCAAGAAAGGGAGTTTGTGGAGTGCCTCCGAGATGGATTCTTAAAACAGCTTGTACTGGAGCCTACCAGGGAGAAGTCGCTCCTGGATCTGGTGTTGTGCAACGAACCAGATTTGATCAGGGACCTCAAAGTAAAGGAGCCATTAGGAGGTAGTGACCACAATACAATAAGCTTTAATCTGCAGTTTGAGAGGGAGAAGGGAGAATTGGGAGTGTCAGTATTGCAATTGAACAAAGGGAACTATGGAGCTATGAGGGAGGAGCTGGCCAAAGTTCAATGGTTCAATCCCCTAGCAGGGATGGCAGTGGAACAACAATGGCAGGTGTTTCTGGATATAATGCAGAAGGTGCAGGATCAGTTCATTCCAAAGAGGAAGAAAATCCTAAGGGGAGGCAGGGGTGGCCGTGGCTGACGAGGGAAGTTGAGGACTGTATAAAAGATAAAAGAGAAGTATAACATAGCAAAGATGATTGAGAATCCGGAGGACTGGGAAACTTTTAAAGAGCAACAGAGGAAAACTAAAAAGGCACTACGCAGAGAAAAAAAGGAGGTACGAAGGCAAACTGGCCAAAAACATAAAGGAGGATAGTAAAAGCTTTTTAGGTATGCCTAAAGAACAAAAATGGTTAAGACTAAAATTGGGCCCTTGAAGACAGAAACGGATGAATTTATTATGGAGAGCAAGGAAATGGCAGAAGAGTTGAATAGGTACTTTGGATCTGTCTTCACTGGGGAAGGCACAAGCAATGTCCCAGATGTAATAGTAGCTGAAGGACTTAGGGTAATGGATGAACTGAAGGGAATTTATATGAGGCAGGAAATGGTGTTGGATAGACTGTTAGGTCTGAAGGCTGATAATTCCCTGAGACCTGATGGTCTGCATCCCAGGGTATTAAGGAGGTGGCTATAGAAATCGTGGATGCATTGGTCATCATTTTCAAATGTTCTATCGATTCAGGATCAGTTCCTGCGGATTGGAGGGTAACTAATATTGTCCCACTTTTCAAGGAGGGAGAGAGAGAGAGAAAACAGGCAATTATAGACCGGTTAGTCTGACATCAGTGGTGGGAAAGATGCTGGAGTCGATTATAAAAGTTGAAATTACGACTCATTTGGATAGTAGTAACAGGATAGGTCGGAGTCAGCATGGATATACGAAGGGGAAATCATGTTTGACTGGAGTCAAAACTTCTGGAAATTTTTGAGAATGTAACTATGAAGATGGACAAGGGAGAGCCAGTGGATGTAGTGTATCTGGACTTTCAAAAGCCTTTGATAAAGTCCCACATAGGAGATTAGTGAGCAAAATTAGGGCACATGGTATTGGGGGTAAAATATTGACTTGGATTGAAAATTGGCTGACTGACAAGAAGCAAAGAGTAGTGATATACGGGTCCCTTTTGAAATGGGGTACCACAAGGTTCAGTGTTGGGACCGCAGCTGTTTACAATGTACATTAATGATATAGATGAAGGCATTAAAAGCAATATTTGCAAATTTGCTGATGATACAAAGCTTGGTAGCAGGGTGAAATGTGAGGAGGATGTTATGAGAATACAGGGTGATTTGGACAGGCTAGGTGAGTGGATGCAGTTTAATGTGGATAAATGTATGGTTATCCACTTTGGTAGCAAGAACAGGAAGGCAGGTTACTATCTAAATGGAGTCAAGTTAGGTAAAGGGGAAGCACAACAGGACCTAGGTGTTCCTGTACATCAGTCAATGAAAGCAAGCATCAAGATACAGCAGACAGTGAAGAAAGCTAATGGCATGCTTTCCTTCATAACAAGAGGAATTGAGTATAGGAGCAAAGAGGTCCTTCTGCAGCTGTACAGGGCCCTGGTGAGACCACACCTGGAGTATTGTATTAAGTTTTGGTCTCCAAATTTGAGGAAGGACATTCTGGCTATTGAGGGAGTGCAGTGTAGGTTCACGAGGTCAATTCCCAGAATGGTGGGACTATTATATGTTGAAAGATTGGAGCGACTGGGCTTGTATACACTTGAGTTTAGAAGGATGAGAGGGGATCTGATTGAGACGTATAAGATTATTAAAGGATTGGACACTCTGGAGACAGAAAGCATGTTTCTGCTGATGTGTGAATCCAGAACCAGAGAACGCAGTTTAAAAATAAGGGGTAGGTCATTTAGAACAGAGCTGAGGAGAAATTTCTTCACCCAGAGAGTGGTGGATATATGGAATGCTCTGCCCCAGAAGGCAGTGGAGGCCAAGTCTCTGGATACTTTCTAAAAAAGAGATGGATAGAGCTCTTAAAGATAGTGGAATCAAGGGTTATGGGGATAAGGCAGGAACAGGATACTGATTGTGGATGATCAGCCATGATCATAATGAAGGGTGGTGCTGGCTCAAAGGGCCGAATGGCCTACTCCTGTACCTATTGTCTATTGTCTATAACACACACTACTGTTACCTGATGATGAAAGAGAAAGAGGTAGAGAGGAGAATTCTTTGACTAATGGGCACCGCATGGACTGTGGTGAATTGTCATCTTTCTCCCCAAAAACAAGATCTTAATTTAAATTTGTATGTTTCCTCTGTGATTTTAACCTTTGTTCTAATGGGTCGGGGTTCAGGGACTGAACCTATCAACAGTGAATGTAGGAGAGAAACGAGCTGAGATCGCAGGAGCAGTGAGCAGCGCATCATGAGCTACCAAGGCCTGCAGCCAAGGAAGATACCATCTGGTGGAGGAGTGAAATGAGACTTGGGCATTGAGATGCCGGGAGCAGATTTAAATTTAAACATGGTGAGAAATGGGCCATTGGGGGAGGGGGGCTGACACGTAGTCATTAACAGGTGGGGAGAGATATTGAGGGTCAGGTCACCTGAGAATGGAATGGGGGTTGATTGCAGTGGTGCACGAGATTCAGGCAGTTGGGTGTAGATAGGTGAGAGTTACACAGTTGGGTGAGTGATGGCAATCAGATGACTGGGTGTGGATAGGTGAGAGTATAGTAGTTGGGTGAGGGATGGAAATCAGGCGATTGGGTGTGGATAGGTGAGAGTATTGCAGTTGGGTGAGGGATGGGAATCAGACGATTGGGTGTGGATAGGTGAGAGTATTGCAGTTGGGTGAGGGATGGGAATCAGACAATTGGGTGTGGACAGGTGAGAGTATTGCAGTTGGGTGAGGGATGGGAATCAGACATTTGGGTGTGGATAGGTGAGAGTATTGCAGTTGGGTGAGGGATGGGAATCAGACGATTGGGTGTGGATAGGTGAGAGTATTGCAGTTGGGTGAGGGATGGGAATCAGAATTTGGGTGTGGATAGGTGAGAGTATTGCAGTTGGGTGAGGGATGGGAATCAGACGATTGGGTGTGGATAGGTGAGAGTAATGCAGTTGGGTGAGGGATGGGAATCAGGCAATTGGGTGTGGATAGGTGAGAGTATTGCAGTTTGGTGAGGGATGGGAATCAGGCAATTGGGTGTGGATAGGTGAGAGTATTGCAGTTGGGTGAGGGATGGGAATCAGACGATTGGGTGTGGACAGGTGAGAATATTGCAGTTGGGTGAGGGATGGGAATCAGACGACTGGGTGTGGATAGGTGAGAGTATTGCAGTTGGGTGAGGGATGGGAACCAGGCAACGGGGTGTGGAAAAGTGAGGGTCAGGCAATTAGGTTGAGGGTGAATGCTGGTTTGTTGACTCCCATGAACCTCCCATGAATCTTTCTCAGATTGCTTTTTGAAGAAATTACTGTGGCTATAGAAATACTTCGGGGTTAATCATTAAACACCCTCAGATGCATATAAAATCGTCATATGTCACTGGTTCAAATCCAGAAGTCCAAACTGAAAAATAAATACTAATATATATAATTGACATACTGAAGTAAAATGAGGCTACATAAATTTTCTTGAGTGATCATAATTCAGTTCCATAAAACACAATTTCCATAATTTAGCACAAAATACCACTGTGAGATCACGCAGGATGCACTGTGAGAAACAATAGTATAATGATGTGTTATCTGTTTTTCATTGCACTTAGTAAACACAAGGGAATATTATTCCATATCTATTGAGAGGATCTGACACTAAACTTGATACTGGGCTTTTAAAAATAGTGGAAACTGTCCCAGTCTTTTCAGGGTCTAAGGCTGGGCAGAATATTTTACAGCCTGTGCAGGACGTTTTTGAATCATTGCCACCTTTGGAAATGTATTCACCAACTTTACAATGGAAAAAATAACACATCTTTTTGAAGAAATATGCCAGTCGTCAAACCCTTTGCAGAAAATGGAAGCTGAATGAAAATACATAGAACTGAGAAACCCCGAAAAATCTGTCAAGATGTACATCAGAAGATTTGGATCCTGATAACAAGTAGGTTATAGTATAAATCTGGTGGCCCCCAGTTACAGAGTCATACAGTCATAGAGTCATAGAGCTGTACAGCATGGAAATAGACCCTTCAGTCCAACCCGTCCATGCCGACCAGATATCCCAACCCAATCTAGTCCCACTTGCCAGCACCCAGCCTATATCCCTCCAAACCCTTCCTATTCCCATCCAAATGCTTCTTAAATGTTGCAATTGTACCAGCCTCCACCACTTCCTCTGGCAGCTCATTCCATACATGTACCAACCTCTGTGTGAAAAATTTGCCCCTTAGATCTTTTTTATATCTTTCCCCTCTCACCCTAAACCTATGCCCTCTAGTTCTAGATTACGCCACCCGAGGGAAAAGACTTTGTCTATTTACCCTATCCATGCCCCTCATGATTTTATAAATCTCTATAAGGTCACCCCTGAGCCTCTGACGCTCCAGGGAAAACAGCCCCTGAATGTTCAGCGTCTCCCTATAGCTCAAATCCTCCAACCCTGGCAACATCCTTATAGTCATGATTTGGAGATGCATGTGTTGGACTGGGAGGAACCACCTGATGAAGGAGCGGCGCTCTGAAAGCTCGTGCTTATTGGACTATAACTTGGTGTTGTGTGATTTTTAATTTCGAACATCCTTGTAAATCTTTTCTGAACCCTTTCAAGTTTCACAACATCTTTCCGATAGGAAGGAGACCAGAATTGCACACAATATTCCAACATTGGCCTAACCAATGTCCTGTACAGCCTCAACATGATCTCCCAACTCCTATACTCAGTACTCTGACCAATAAAGGAAAGCAAACCAAATGCCTTCTTCACTATCCTATCTACCTGCGATTCTACTTTCAAGGGGATTTGAACCTGCACTTCAAGGTCTCTTTTTTTCAGCAACACTCCCTAGGACCTTACCATTAAGTGTATAAGTCCTGCTATGATTTGTTTCCCAAAATGCAGCACCTCACATTTATCTGAATTAAACTCCTCTGCCACTTCTCAGCCCATTGGCCCATCTGATCAAGATCCCCTTGTAATCTGAGATAACCTTCTTCACTGTCCACTACACCTCCAATTTTGGTGTCATCGGCAAACTTACTTAACTACACCACCTGTGTGCACATCCAAATCATTTACATAAATGACAAAAAGTAGAGGACCCAGCACCAATCCTTGTGGCACTCCACTGGTCACAGGCCTCCAGTCTGAAAAACAACTCTCCACCATCACCCTCTGTCTTCTACCTTTGAGCCAGTCCAGAATCCAAATGGCTAGTTCTCCCTTGCTAATCAGTCTCCCATGGGAACCTTGTGGAATGCCTTACTGAAGTCCATATAGATCACCGCTCTGCCCTCATCAATCCTCTTTGTTACTTCTTCAAAAAACTCAATCAAGTTTGTGAGACATGATTTCCCACGCACAAAGCCATGTTGACTATCCTCTAATCAGTCCTTGCCTTTCCAAATACATGTACATCTTGTCCCTCAGGATTCCCTCCAACAAGCTGCCCACCACCGACATATGTCTCACTGATCTATAGTTCCCTGGCTTGTCCTTCCCACCCTTCTTAAACAGTGGCACCACGTTAGCCAACCTCCAGTCTTCCAGCATCTCCCCTGTGACTATCAATGATACACATATTTCAGTTGGAGGCCCAGCAATCACTTCCCTAGCTTCCCACAGAGTTCTAGGGTACACCTGATCAGGTACTGGGGATTTATCCACTTTAATGAGTTTCAAGACATTCAGCACTTCCTCCTCTGTAATATTGATATTTTTCAAGGTGTCACCATCTATTTCCCTACATTCTATATCTTCCATGTCCTTTTCCTTAGTAAATACTGATGCAAAATACTTGTTTAGTATCTCCTCCATTTTCTGTGGCTCCACACAAAGGCCGCCTTGCTGATATTTGAGGGGCCCTATTCTCTCCCTAGTTACTCTTTTGGCCTTAATGTATTTGTAAAAACCCTTTAGATTCTCCTTAAGTCTATTTGCCAAAGCTATCTCATGTCCCCGTTTTGCCCTCCTGATTTCCCTCTTAAGTATACCTCTACTGCCTTTATACTCTTCTGAGGATTCATCCGATCTATCCTGTCTATACCTGACATATTCTTCCTTCTTTTCCTTAATCAAATCCTCAATTTCTTTTGCCATCCAGCATTCCCTATACCTACCAGCCTTCCCTTTCACCCTGACAGAAATATACTTTGTCTGGACTCTCGTCATTTTATTTCTGAAGGCTTCCCATTTTCTAGCCATCGCTTTACCTGCAAACATCTGTCTCCAATCACCTTTTGAAAGTTCTTGCCTATAACCGTCAAAATTGGCCTTTCTCCAATTTAGAACTTCAACTTTTAGATCTGGTCTATCCTTTTCCATCACTATTTTAAATCTAATAAAATTATGGTTGCTGGCCCCAAAGTGCTCCCCCAATGACACTTCAGTCACCTGCCCTGCCTTATTTCCCAAGAGTAGGTCAAGTTTTGCACTTTCTCTAGTAGGTACATCCACATACTGAATCAGAAAATTGTCTTGTTCACACTTAACAAGTTCCTCTCCATCTAAACCTTTAACACTATGGCAGTCCCAGCCTATGTTTGGAAAGTTAAAATCCCTGACCATAACCATCCTATTATTCTTACAGATAGCTGAGAT